>NW_015552682.1:126156-126439 GCF_001515605.1 Sinocyclocheilus anshuiensis
GCCCGGGATCGTCACATTTGGTGGCCGCAAGCCCTCCGGACGCTCCTTCATCGAATCCGCTGGCCGCGCCGTTCTCAAGCCCGCCCGCCTCTGCTCACTCAAGCCTGCCTCCGCTCACTCTAGGCCTCCGGCCTCCGCTCACTCAAGGCGTGTGTGATGCTTTCGTTGTGAAAGCGAAACTACTTTGTTTGGCCTTCCAAAAGAGGACGCGACTAGAAATCAGTGGTTAAGTTGGATTTACAACACTGTTCCAGAACAGTTCAACCCAAATATTCCGATGTGT
>NW_015552682.1:126519-134031 GCF_001515605.1 Sinocyclocheilus anshuiensis
TATGTGGAAAATAATGTGTTTTTTGAACCTTAAACCACATAAACACATTTCATTACACCAAATACACAAAATAATTTTCTTTTTAGCAGCATCATATGACCCCTTTAAATGGCTCCAATCTTTTATCAAAAATGAGCATTTATTTTGGTTTGCAATTCCACCCAGTCTCTTTAAAAAATGTGGAGGTATAAAGTTTTTCATAAACAAGTCTTCTTGTATTGGAAGATGTTGTTCAAACACAATTTCAGTCCACATAATGTATCCTTATGGAATAACCGTTGTATATTGTTTCAGAGAAAATCTTTGTTTATGGAGGCGTGGTGGCAAAAAGGTATTTGGTCAGTGCTGAACATGATGGATACAAATGGCTGTTTATGGAATTATAATGATTTCTGTACCAAATTCAACTTTAATTGTGAGAAAAAAGATTATATAAAAGTCATCAAAAGTATTCCTTTACAAATGGTTATTATGTTTAAAAGGATTTTTAACATATTCTACGCTTATTCCCAGAATAGTTTCTTAATTTAGACAAAATAAGTTTTGTTGATAAGAAGTGTACAAATAAGATTATAAGAAACTGTCTTTTGCAGGAAAGCTATCCTGGTCGTATACGAAGAGATTACATTTTTCGACATCTCAGTAGGAAATTAGTAAAGGAATTCAGAAGTAAATATCTTGTATTTCCCCTTCCACCCAAAAATAAAGAAATACATTTTAAAATTATGTATGATATTTACCTAGCCAAAGAATTTTTAAGATTTAATGTAAAGTCAAATACTTGTCAGATTTGTAATAATGAAATTAAAACTTAAACATTTGTTTTTTCAATGTAATTTGGTTAATCCATTTTGGAATGAGGTGCTTAATTGGATAAAACATAAAGTACTTTCTTTTCCATCTATCAGTTGGGATATGGTAAATTTTGGTGTACATTTGGAGGACAAAAATGCAGACTTTGTTATAAATCGTCTATTTCTTAGTTAATTTTTTTATTCACAAATGTAAAGTTTTGAAAACTGCACCCTAATTTAATGTATTTACAAAAGAGCTAACCTTATATACTGATGCCTTAAAAATTATGAGAACATATAAAGCCAGGAAATTACTTGTTTTGTTTAATCAATATGAATTTATTTCAAATATTTATTAGCCTATTTGAATTAATCTCCTACAGTGCTTTTGTATTTGAATAATTTATTTTATTTTATTTTACTACTATTATTATTTTTTTTTTGTGACTATGTATTACAATTTGTTATATCTAAGTCTGTGAAGTTGTACAATTTAAATGATGCTGGCTTATGTTATTGTTCATATGCAGAATAAAAAAAAAAAAAAGGTTGGCAGCGCGAAAAAAAAAGTTCGCTGGTATTTAGGCTTCAAAATTAATAAAACATATTATTTTGTGACTATTATCTTGATGGACAAAACATGTAAGTATCATGAACTATGACTGAATACAAAGTTTATTTTTATGATAATCCAAAAGCCTATGGAAAAATCCTATAGACCAATTTGGAGTAGACGTCACAGTTACGTCACTTGCAAATATATATTTTTTAAGCATTTATAACAGCCCAAACATACCTATATACATATAGAATACTGCACCAAACAAATTCATAAGGGAAAAAATGTAAAAAATAAACCAACTCCATAGCTGATTCTAAGTGATCAAGGGCTTAGAACGTTCCAATTCAGCCCATTCCAAGGGTTCCGCCAGAAGGAGAAGGGTGTTCCTGCACAACCGGAGGCTGCAGTTCTAGGACCGCAGTTCTAGGACCCTATGCTTTTGTAACAGCGCCACCTACCGAATTGGATCACTAAAGATGGAATCACCAGATTCATCTAAAGTACTGCCAAAAGGACAGGCTAATAACACATATTGTGGTGCAACCAAGCAATGTGCCCAGTTTAATTATGAAAGATGATTTATACTTAACTAATATGCTAAAACAATGAGTATCAAACAAGTTTTCACACTAATACAGTAAGCTACAGGTAAATCTGACACATGTCACATCAACATGCTTTTATCATCTTTTTAAGTTGAATGAATGTGCTGGCTAGATTTACTTATTGTAGTCATTATGTCAAAAAGGTTTAGCTTAATTAAATCATGGCCACGAATTAAGAACATCGTAATAATCAATAAAACTAGCAATCGGGAATTCATTATTATTTCTTAGCAGTTCTCACGTTGGCTACGTAAACTTTGCATCGTTTTAAGGTTATAAAATAAAACTTAATTGAAAATCGGTAAAGTTACTCACTCTATTTGCTGTCCATGTCGTCCATCTTTAGTGATCCAATTCGGTAGGTGGCGCTGTTACAAAAGAATAGGGTCCTAGAACTGCGGCCCTGAAACTGCAGCCTCCGGTTGTGCAGGAACATACTATTGGGCCAGAAGTGGGCATTCATGCAACGTAATCAATGACGTACATCCGAGTAAACGAGACGGAGGGAAGTTTGCTAGTGAAGGGCATAAAAAAACGGACTGGAACGCAGCCTAGGAATTAAGTGGAGGGAAACTGGTAAAATCCATGGAATACGAGAACAAATGTATTGTTGTGCTTTTGGATGTCAGAATCAGAATGCAAATCATTTTTATAGAATAATGTCATCAAAGGCCATTTGAAGCTAAACGCAGACGTTTAAACGGACAAACTATGGATGAAACCTGCTACGATTACCCCACTTTTAAAGCATAAATTTGAGTTAAACAATAGGTCTATATAATATTCACATAGGGGACATATTGTATTAGCCCTACAGTTAAAGCATGAAATACTATTTAAACCTATAACATTTTACATTACATTTAGCCTACCTATTTTATCTCACAATTCTGACTTTTTTTTTCTCACAAATGCAAGTTTAAATCTCCTAGTTCGGACTTTATAACTTGATTTACCTCAACAATTGCGAGTTTGCCAATTCTGAGGGGAAAAAAGCCGGAAGTGTGGGATATAAACTCATGATTCTGAGCCAAGGGGATAAAGAGAGAATGACGAGCTGGTTTTTTTCTTAACAGAATTGTGAGATATAATCTCGGAATTGCAAGAAAAAAGTCAGAATTTTGAAATAAAAACTCAAAATGTACCTTTTTTATTCTTTTATTCCATGGCTTGCATAGACTGCTACGTTACAACGGGCAGTTTCTGCCACCAGATAGACTCCGCCCACATAAACGTCATCACTGTTTGAGGTGTGATGCTAACAGCCGATTGGCCAACAAAGTGACGTCATAGTTCCACCTCTCTAGGAAGTGTGGAATTTATGCACTTAACAGACGTGCTGGATGGCGGCTCCTGAGGCAGAGTTGGTGTTGAAATGGGAAAGGTTAGAAAATCATGAATAAATATGTTGCCTTGTGTTGCTTGCGTATTTATAACAAAAGTGCCATTTGATTAAGCGATAGCAAATAGCGAGCGATACTCCAACATCATCACTTGAGCTCACCGAACATGGAAAATAGATCGTAATCGTGATTCGTGACACCGTGTGAAGCCATACTAGATTACATATTGGGTGGGTTGCACCAATAAGGATTAAACCTAAATCTAGATGAAATCAAAGTTTATCAAAAAATTTTGTTGCACCAATCTTTAAACCTTGTTTAAAAATAAGTAGGTTTACATTTTATATTAAATCAAGGTTTATCCAAAATTTCTGTTGCACCAATCTTTAAACCTTGTTTAAAAATAAGCAGGTTTACATTTAAACCATCATTTTGATCCTGGATTGAATTTATATTTAAGATTAATTTGAATCCTATTGCTCCATAACTTTAAACTCAAGATTTAAATCTGAATTAGGGAATAACTTTAAATTTACAGGTGAGGTTGATAATTTATGTTCTCCTCCCTTTTTATTCTTACTCTTATGTCCTAGGACATATTGGTTGTTTTTTTGTGCATGTGTTGTAAAAGAAAGCTCTTTTTCTTTCTTCAGTATTCACTTTGTTCTGTTGCTATTTGTCAAATGGACCCTTTTATTAACTAGAGATATACATGGAGGTCATAAGTATGTGTATATGTTTTGCAATTGTATGCTGTATTTTGTTTATATGGAAAAATGTAAATATTTTTCCTTTTTTGCCAACTTATTCAGTTCCCCAGTTAGTTTAACAGTACACTGAACAGTTCAGACTTGGACCAAAGACTGATGAGCTATTGATATGAGCAGGCCATGCGTGAACGGAGCACATGAATGAAGTGGCGAAATTAAAGTTTTTATGGTTTATGTAAAAAGGTCAGTTGATTGCGACTAGTTTATTTACTTTATATGCTTTAGATATGCAAAACATACACGTTTAAAATTATTGTGTGCTTTAAAGGAGTCCCATTATGCTCTTTTGCACTTTCTACTTCCTTTAGTGTGTAATGTTTCAGTTTGTGCATGTGACCTGCAAAATTACCAAGCACAAAGTCCATTTCAAAGGGAGTTATTCTCTATTAGTAAGCACTGTTTCTAAACTCCCTCAAATTCCTTGATTGCAGATGACAAAAGGCACATAGTATACTTGTACTATTCACTGATCAGCCACAATATTAAAACCACCTGCCTAAATCTTCTATTGCTCCATGATCAGTTCCGTGGTGGGCAGGGATCATCATGGGCACTCTGACAGGTCTGTCGCTACACAGCCCCATAAGAAGCAAACTGCAATGCACTGTGTGTTCTGACACCTTTCTGTCATGGCCAGCATTATGTTTTCAGCAATCTGAGCTACAGTAGCTCTTCTGTGTGATCGAACCAGACAGGCTAGCCTTTGCTCCCTACGTGCATCAGTGAGCCTTTGAGACTCATTTCATGAGTCAGAACGCTGACACCAATTTACTGGTCGTCCTTCCTTGCACCACTTTTGATAGGTACTAACTAGGGATGTGCGCTACTACTAATTTCATTGACGTTTAAACATAATTTTTTGTAACTGACAAGTCTAAACTTGAATCCCTCAGAAGACCGTCAAAACCATTGTGTGTATATGTGATCCATTTGAAGTACTTAAACTATGAATCAAACAGTCAAATAATTCCAGATACTTTATTATCCAAATTGTTCTTATTTTACATCAAGTGGTTAAAATTTACAACACTGACTGCAAAAAAACAAACACAAAAAAACAGACGGGATGAATGAAAATGCAGATTCACTCTCTGACAGTAGGTGGTGCTTTCAGACAAGCAAAATTACAGTGGTTACTCCTGTAAACAAAGCAGTGCTGTGCCTATAAACAATATTTTATTAGGCATTAAAAATGTCAAGGAAACCTTTCTAAAAGTCAGTTCATTTTCATTCATATTGTTTCTCCCTTTAAACTAGTAAATATGCTCCCACAGCTTGCTCGACTTCCAAGTCGACATTTCTCTGTGCACACAGTGACACATGCATGCAAGGTCTGAGGTGAAATTAAATGTATTTGTTTTCTGCTTCAGATGTAAACTTTCAAAATAATGTATTATTTTTTAAAAACGTATCATTAAAATGCCTGAATATTGACTAGTGGACTAGTATTTCCAAAGTTGACTAGCAGCAGCTGTTCCATTTAATCAAGTAATCTCGCACATAACCATCCTCTGAGGGATTCAAGTTTAGACTTGTCGGTTACAATATTCATTCCTAACCACTTCATTCCGGGAATACCCCACAAGACTTGCTGTTTTGGAGATCCTCTGACCCATTTCTCTACCCATCACTATTTTTCACCTGCTTTCAACACTTGCAATTCAAAAACTGACTGTTCACTTGCTGCCTAATATATCCCACCTCTTGACAGGTGCCATTGTAATAGGGCTGGACGATATGGCCAAAATTTATTTCACGATATATTTCTTAATTTCGGTCGATACGATATAATTCCGATATCGATATGAACAGTATTAAAGCCTCGTAAAAACGGCCAAGAACGCCCACAACAGATGACTGTGCATACAAAGTTATGAAAAATGAATTTGCCAAGTCTATGACACCTCATATAAAACCATATAATATTTTAGAACCAAAACAGCACAAATAAATTAATGTTCACCTTTTATTTGTATTTAGCCTTTATTCAAACAAGAAATGTGAAATCACTGTCAAATAATTGTCTCAGACTCACCTTATTAAAGGGGTCATATGATGTTGCTAAAAATAACATTATTTGGTGTATTTGGTGTAATGAAATGTCTTTATGCGGTTTAAGGTTAAAAAAACACATGATTTTCCACATACTGTACATTATTGTTTTTCCTCTATGCTAGGCCTGTCATGGTAACTTTTTGTTGTGCGATATATTGCCCCAGAAATAATTGCGATAAGCGATATTATTGGCATTTTAAAGACCATTTTATGCCACTGAATATATAATCATAATGTAACAGCATAATAATGCAAGATGCCCTACACACTTCCAAATGACAACAAACTTTTAATTTTTAAGAATATTTAGATCATGGAAATTAAGTATCAAAATATTAGATACCTTAAAAACCTGAATAAATGGTAAATAAACCAAACACCGCAACACACGTTCCAAATCTTGGTTGGCCCTCTCAGTTTGACCATTACTCTGGGGATGGAGCCCAGAAGACTAACAGTCGCCCCTAACAAATGACAAAACTTTCCAAAATTTGGAAACAAACTGAGGCCCCCTGTCAGAGACCACATCCACCGGGAAGCCATGAATACGAAAGACGTGATCAATGACAGCAGCCGCTGTTTCTCTGGCTGAGGGTATTTTGGGCAGAGGAATAAAATGAGTTGCCTTCGAGAACCGGTCCACCACGGTCAAAACTACCGTGTTACCCTGAGACGGCGGGAGTCCCGTAACGAAATCTAGCGAAATGTGGGACCAGGGTCTCGAAGGAACAGCCAGCGGTTGAAGAAGTCCAGCTGGGGGTCGATTGGAAACCTTAGACCACGCAAATAAAACGTGTGATGTTTAAAGCATGCGTGCATAACAGTCCAGCTGTACCGATGGTCTATAAGAATAAAGCGCAGATATGCTGTTCTAAATGGACATCGGGAACGGGATATTGTTAGACCGCCCGCTCCCGTTCAAATTACACCAGAGTTATTATCAATGTTGAAAACAGTTGTGCTGCCCAATATTTTTGTGGAAGCTGATTCATTTTATTTTTCAGGATTCACAGATGAATAGAAAGATCAAAAGAACAGCATTTATTTAAAAATAGAAATCTTCTGTAACATTATAAATGTCTTTATCATGACTTTTGATCAATTTAAAGCATCCTTGCTTAATAAAAGTATTAATTTCTATAATTTCTTTAAAAAAAAGAAAGAAAAAGAAATCATACTGACACACTTTTGAATGGAGTAGTGTATAATGTTACAAAAGCTTTTTTTTTTAAGATAAATGCTGATCTTTGGATCTTTCTATTCATCAAAGAATCCTGAAAAAAAGTACTCAACTGTTTTAAATATTGATTATCAGCAAATCAGCATATTATAATGATTTCTGAAGGATCATGTGACACTGAAGACTGGAGTAACGACACTGAA
>NW_015552682.1:136251-137015 GCF_001515605.1 Sinocyclocheilus anshuiensis
TGATCACAGGAATAAATTACATTTGAAAATATATTCAAATAGAAAGCAGTTATTTTAAATAGTAAAAATATTTCAAAATGTTACTGTTTTTGCTGTACTTTGGATCAAAAAATTCAGGCTTGATGAGCAGAAGAGAGGAAAAAAACAACAACTTAAAAATCTCTTCAAAAACTTTTGACTGGCAGTGTAGGCTGATTATTCTTGTAGATTGAAACAAATGTGCTTTAGCCAGTATAAAGAGTATGAAAAGTCCTCTGAGGTGCTGCAGAAAAATAAAATAAAAGAGCAACAACAAAAACATGTTGCTGGAGACGGGTTTACTGAAAATGCAAACTGATTGTCTGCCAGCAGGAGGCGCTTTGAGAGCGGTAGAACTAGCGGTTTCCCCGGTAACGGCTGTAATCAAAGCAGCTCCGCTCATGAACGCTACTTTATCAGATTTTTGTTTTTTTTTTTTTTTTTTTCAGTTTACGAAAATGTTTTTTGAAATACCGAAATATCGGAAATGTTTAAAAATCATATCACCTTTATTGAAAAAAATTATATCGCGATACATATTGATATTGAATAGGGCTGTCGCGATTCGTTGATTTTATTAGACTGTTCGATTTTTAAAAATCCTCGACTTCATTTTGTTCGCGTCGACTAACCGGCAAAATGCTGGAAGTGGCGCATTTCACAGACAAGAATGTATAAAACACATTATTAGTCTGTTTATGTTGCTTTTGATACTTTATTTGAACTAATTATTATTGCCTCATTGC
>NW_015552683.1:0-515 GCF_001515605.1 Sinocyclocheilus anshuiensis
ATCTGATGATTTCTATCTATATATCTATCTATCTGATGATTTCTGCCTATCTATCTATCTATCTATCTATCTGATGATTTCTATCTATATATCTATCTATCTGATGATTTCTGTCTATCTATCTATCTATCTATCTATCTGATGATTTCTATCTATCTATCTATCTATCTATCTGCAATTTTTTATTTATTATGCACTTCACTCGCTTTCCAATATCCACGTAAAACAGAATGTGTTTGGCGTAACATCAAGGCGGTACGGTGATAACGCTTAACGGTACAGATTTTACTACATTTAAACTGAGCAGTGTTTTTTTTTCCCTATATTTTTGACTTACTGTATATCTGTAAGTATACTGTATACTGTATATAGGGCTGGGGGGTATATCGAATTTGTATGATATATCGATATTTTCTTTATAAGCGATTCGATATGAGGCAATACTGTTTATATCACGTTACAGTAGTTTAATACGAGCGTATCTGAAAATATAGCGGAGGACACAGACTGAGCTG
>NW_015552684.1:0-1298 GCF_001515605.1 Sinocyclocheilus anshuiensis
GTCCATTCTGCATTTGGGTCCTCCCTTGACAAACCGTGACAGAACAAACCAGCCACTCTGGGACCCAGCAGAATGAGTATAAAAATTGTTCCACCTGCCACTGCAGAAGGGAGATTGGCGCTTCAACAGGCACTGGCATCGCTTCGTCAGCAGGACCAGGAACCACGGTCCTTTGCCCAATTCTTTTGGACTATGGCTAGGGGCCTTGAATATGATGATGCAGCCCTGAAGGAGGCCTTCAACCTCACTCTGGATGACCCCTTACTGTGATGGGAGATGGAGCAACTGCATGTTTTGAATTTCTGGGACTTCTCTAATTATGTACATCACCGCAAGGACTGGCAGATCCTTAACCCTCCTGAGGATGTCAGCAGTGACCACCACCCTGCCCTCCTTCCCTCTTCGAGTCAAGTCCACGATCATCTTCTGACTCCTACTGAGAAACGAAGGGACAGAAGAGAGAGGGCGGCCCAAGTTGCTGCATCTGCCATTGAGTCCTCAGTGCCGGCTCCAGCCTCTGAGAGCAGTTCAGTGCCGGCTCTAGCCTCTGAATCGGCTAAACCCACCATGGTCACGCCTGAGTCAATGAAGTCCTCTGAAGCAGTCAAGCTCAAGGTAGCTTCGAGAGAAGTTTCCCAGTCAACCTCTGTTCCTGTGTCTGTCAAGTCTGTCCCAGTTAAGTCCAAGCCAGTCATGTCCAGTCTTGATAATCCTGTGTTTATGTCAGTCCAAGTTACTCAAGAGGTGGGCAATCCAACAACTTCCTGCCCCGGGAGGCATAAGGGTAGGAGGGCCCGTGCCAGGAGGACTAGAACCCTTTGTTCAGAGACCCCTCATGCACTTATCCTGGAGGATCTCAAGTTGCCTGCTGCTTCGGTCATGGCCCAGGAGTCCAGTTGTGAGCAGCTCGCACTTCCTGTCATGGCCATGGAGGCCAGTTCTGAGCAGCTCATCCTCAATATTACGACCACCAAGGTCAATCCTGAACAGCCTGACCTTCCTGCTATGACCATGGAGTCCAGTCTTGAGGAGACCACTCTCCCTGTCACGGCCATAGAGTCCAGTTTCGAGCAGTCTGCCCTTCCTGTCACAGTCACTCATGTCAGGCCTGAGCAGTCTACTCCTGTCACGACCATGGAGACCACTCCTAAGCAGCCCACTATCCCTGTCATGTCTATGGAGGCCGTTCTCAAGCCGTCAGTCCCCACAGGCACTGAATCTGCTTCAGCCCTGGAGCCTCCAGTATCCACTCACGCTCCTGACCAGAGGCTAGTGTTGGCCTCCGGTTTAGAGTCTGC
>NW_015552685.1:0-743 GCF_001515605.1 Sinocyclocheilus anshuiensis
ATAGTGATATTTATGAAATATGTATTTTCTGTATATAATAAGGTTCAGTTGCCATGACAGCTACATTTTAGAGACCAGCGAAATGTCACAATTCCCAATAACACAGCAGAGTACTAGGGTAACTAATATTGGTAAAAAAAAACAAAAGTTGTTGAAAATAATTAAACTGTCAGTAATAAAAAAAAAAAAGCAAAGGACAAATAGGCTTACAATAGAATAAAAAGAAACAAATGAAAATGTACTTCAAGGTTTTTTTTTATGCAAGTCTAAAGTATTCAGTTAACAGCCTACTACAGAAATGAATAATCAAATGTAAAATAAAACAGCATAGTCTTCACTGTAAGAATTAACATATTTTGTTTTTTATTAAAGCTACAAAAGTCCTTCACTCAAGAGCAGTGTGTGATTTTGAATTTGTCTTTTGTTGTTTAATTAATATTAAGCGCACAGTCGCAGCAGGAATATAGCCCGCTGTCACTTTAAGAGCCACACGGATCCAATTTACTGTTACACATGTATTTTCATTCTCAACTCTTTACGTTCATTTATTACATAACGGACGAGGGTTTACATGGATAATCACTAAGCCAGGGCTCCAGACTGCGACTAAAACGGTCGCATTTGTAATGCTGTGTTCTGTTAATGCGTGAACTTCATATTATTTGAAGCACACTTGCCGTCCATGAATAGCAAAAAGCTTTACTTTTTAATAAACAAAGTATCAGCTTTAAAATTATGCCAAA
>NW_015552686.1:0-4281 GCF_001515605.1 Sinocyclocheilus anshuiensis
ACTGGAGTAATGATGCTGAGAATTCAGCTTTGCATCACAGAAATAAATTACATTTTTAATAAGAGACATAAAAGTCTTGCCAACCACAAACTGTTGAATGGTAGTGTATGAGTATTCACGTTTTCTTTAACTTTTTCAGGAAGATATCACTGACATTCCAAAGCTGGAAGATACACTTAAATTGTTTAGGTGAGTTTAAGCTTATTAAAAATTGTTCAATAAAAATATATTTTTAAATTGTTACAGTTTTTTTTTTTTTTGAAATGATGCAAATTATTAATGAATAATCTGTTGAAAAAAAAAACTAGTTCCATGTACAAAACAGTACTTTTTGCAACTTTTTTCCTGTCGTGTTCAGTGACATTTGTGTCTAGTCTGCAGTAAGACAAACTATACAGTGCATTGATTAATTGCCTGTTCATTTGCTTTACAGGCCCAAGCGATTAACATTAAAGCCATATAAGGAGTACTGGTTTGTTTTTAGGGACACCACCATTTCTTACTACAAAAGCAAAGAGTCGGCGAATAAAGAACCCATTGAGCAACTCCATCTACGAGGTGAGCGGCCAATCAGAGAAAAGATTATTCATTTTAATACAGCCAATGCATCAGTGGTAATACATCATTAATTGTACAGGATGTGAGGTCATTCCTGATGTCAACGTCACTGAGAAGAAGTTTGGCCTCAAGCTGTTATTGCCAGCGGCTGATGGAATGAACGAGGTTTATATTCGCTGCGACAATGTGAGTTTTATATTTGTTTTAATGCATATTGTGGAACACGTGTGCTTTTGTTGTGAAATCTTTCATCTTAAATGTAAGATAAACTGTTGTATTGTTATACATATTTCAAGATGAATAAAGAAACTTAGGTTACTTGATTATCCATACAGTCTTTTTTAGAAAATAATGGTAAAATATCAAATATGATTTGTCAGGTTTATTTGTCAATGATTTGTCAATCATCATTGCATTGCATTATATGTTTTGCACCCCACAATTAAAACCGAAGGGTTTTGATAATAAAACTAGCTTTTAAATGTAATATTGTTAAGACATACTATTGGGAGATATAGAGTTACTGATTTTTATATGCATTTAATGCAAGTAGTCTGTTATACTGGAATAAAAATCCAGATAAATATCAGCATCTGAACCATATTGCATATTTTTGCTCAGATTGGACCTCTAAATACATTTTTGAGTTTGAAAAAAAATGTATGCATTTATTTGTTTCTTTTGTTTAAAACAAATGTCTCCTGAAAACAGGAAACGCAATATGCCAAGTGGAAAGCTGCCTGTATTTTGGCTTCCAAAGGAAAGACGATGGCCTACAGCTCGTACCGCACCGAGGTGAAGAACATCCAGTCTTTCCTGCAGATGAAGAGTCTAGCGCCTCCTCCTGGCCAGGCAGCGCCTGACGTAGAGTCCATGGAGATGAATGCCGACATAGTTACATTTTTCAAATGTGGGTAGACCGGGTACAGTTGGTACACTTTTTGCTTTTTCCGTTACCACACCAAAACTAGGCACTGAAAATAAGTGATTTTTCATATGACATTTCCTTTACTTTAATATTAAATATTAACATCCATAAGTAGGTCATATTTGCCACAATTAGCTCATAAACACAAAAAGCTTTTTGTTCCAACTGTACCCATCCGTAATACTGCAAAGCTGCCTAACCAATTCATTGCAAATGTAAAATACCTTTAAAAATGAGAATTCAACAGTTTTTATTTCCATTCAGTATTTTATCTGATTATTTGTTTAGTAGTTCATTTGTAAAACATTGTATAGTAATGGCAAACAGCGATACAATATTTAATTTCAGTGCATCATTTTAATAACAGTTGAAAAGTTGAGTAACAGTAAAAAACATTGAACAATTGCAAACAGCAATAATAAAACAGATCAAATGCAAACAATAACCTAATAAACATAATAAATAAAACAGTTTACAGTCATCTACAATGAGTCAAATTTTGGCTTTTTGCCAATTTCATACTCGCGCACTGACAATTTTCTTTTTCTTTTTTTTTTTATAAATTAGACACAAAATTGCCATATTGTCACAGTTTTGCTGAACAACAGATTGATTTGTTCCTTGTATCACTCAGAAACATATTTCCAAGTCTGGAAATGAAAGATAAATTAAATGAGCTTTAATAGCATGCCGTTGTTCCATTTGAAGGTTCATTTTTTCCTATTTAATGTAATTTAGTTTGGGTATGTTGACTGAAAAATCTGAAAATAGCCTACATAAATACAGTCCAATTTTGGCTTTTTTGTCAATTTCATAATCAACTGCAGACAGTTTAGAATGCTTGAAATGGAATATACAGATAATTCACAAATGGTTTTACAAAATATAGAGTTACAGAATAATTCAAACACGTTGAGTATGAGTTTTCATTAATTAGACATAAAATTGTCATTTTGTCAGACAATTTTGCTGAACAACACTGTTTTTTTTGTGCCTGGTATTGCTCAGAGACATCCTTTAAAGTCTTCAACCTTGAAATATGATTAAAATCTTTTCACTTTGTCCCACAGATTCAGAGGAAGCAAGAAAGACGAGCTGCTGGGAATATCCTACAACAGGCTGATCCGCATCGACATGTCTACGGGTTTGCCGGTGACCACCTGGAGGTTCTCCAACATTAAACAATGGAATGTCAACTGGGAGATTAAACAGGTGAATAAAGTGCTTCAAACAACCTTGTAACCTGTGTGGCTGATGTGAATATGATTTATGAATGTGTCATTGCTTTTACAGGTGACCATCGAGTTTGACCAGAGCGTGTCGATTGCGTTCTCCTGCCAGAGCTGCGACTGCAAAGTGGTACATGAATATATCGGAGGCTACATTTTCCTTTCGACGCGCTCAAAAGACCAAAATGAGACTTTAGATGAAGAACTCTTCCACAAGCTCACGGGAGGACAAGACTGACCTCAAATCAACATCCACCTTTAGGAAAGCAAGAACGAATTCATAGTGTTTTTTTAAATTTGCCAAAGTCATTTTATATTTGTATTAAGACACACAAGGCTTGTGCACAAGAGAGTAAACAAATCAAACAATTCAGTCCATATTTTGGATCTGGACTCTTGACGTATTTATGAGTTGTTTGCATCTGAACATTGTACATAATTTACAGCACAGTGAGCACACATTTCCATACATGAATTTGTGTAATAAATATGGGATACGGTGGGGTTGCTAGTTTCCCATTGCAAGATTCTTTGAAGTTGTGGACTAACAAAGTGCTTTTTACAGTTCAGTTTTTCGAATGTAAATATGTTTACATTAAATGCTTCACCAAAATGTCTAGGTGCTTTTGGCTTGTTTTCTGAAAAAATTTATTTGCAGTTTAATTGTTCCTTTTAAAGACTACATTTTATTTATTTTAATGCAGTTTTGCTTTCATTATGTTGACTGGAAAATCTGAAAATAGTCTAAATAAATCCAATCACTTTCATTATGAGGTCCAATTTGACTGAAATTCATAATCAAGCACTGACAATTTATCATACTTGAATATAATTGGCTGTTTTATTTGTTTCTACAAACCATATAGGAGTGTAATGTAGTTTTTATAGTTAGATTTTATTTTTATATTTTCTGTTTTCTTTAAATCTTAGTTTTATTCGTTTTGTTTTGTTTTGTCACATTTATCACTTTCTAAAATACGTCTATATAGTTTTTATACATTTATTTTATATAATTATTGTTTCATTAGTTTATTTAGTTTATTGTAGTACTTAAATGTAAATTAAATGAAAATAAGTAACGAAAAGTATTTCTTCATGGTTTGTTTTAGTTAACTATAATAACCCTGCTACGTAGTCACTATAGTCGAACACGCACTGAATATGATTTTTTATTATAAATCAGCACTTTTAAGTTTTGAATAATAGTACAGAATGGGATACAACTATATTATACATACATAAAGTACGTGCAATATATGTACTTTTATGTTGGACATATACTCATATGTTAGTAACGATAACCATAATATATCCATAGCACGGTTTTTTTATTTATAATTTTTTTTATTTTTTACCTTTGTAAATACAGTGGAAGTACATAATGACATCACGTGATAATGCCGTGATATAGTCATTGTACATGTTCAGATAACCATGGTAGCAGTTTTTGTTAGTATAAACCTAATGTAAAGTTCAATAACTCATTAAAGGGGTCATATGATGTTGCTATAAATAACATTATTTTGTGTATTTGGTGTAATGAAATGTGTTTATGTGGTTTAAGGT
>NW_015552686.1:4420-5339 GCF_001515605.1 Sinocyclocheilus anshuiensis
GTTGCATCCAGTGGGGACATAATTATGGATTATAATGACTTATACTGTCTTTTTACGCGTCGCATTGCATCGCGCCGTGTAAACATAAACCATGTCTGCATTTGTGATCGGAGAAATTACAAACTACAAGCGCTACTCTACACTGCTCAAAACTCGCGTTTGAATCATCAGTGGCAAATCCTTTAAATGAAAACGTACTTACAGTCTCTGAGTCAGAACAGCCGGCATTGTAGTCTACTCTCCCAGGATCAGGAAACGGTCCTCCATAAAATGCGCTGGACACATCTGAATATTTGGGTTGAAATGTTCTGGAACAGTGTTGTAAATACAACTTAACCACTGATTTCTAGTCGTGTCCTCTTTTGGAAGACCAAACAAAGTAGTTTCGCTTTCACAACGAAACACAGCGTCACACACGGCGGGCTAGAGTAAGCTTGAGTGAGCGGCGGCGGGCGGATTCGATGAAGGAGGGCTTGCGGCAACCACATGTGATGATCCCGGGCTGGACTCCGCTTCGTCCACAGTGAAAGCCGATCCGGCGATCCACAGCGCAAAGTTGATGTATTTCCTCAGCGATCAGCACGGATCAGCTCCAGGCATGACGAAGCAGATATCGTCCTCTTTTGGAAGACCAAACAAAGTAGTTTCGCTTTCACAATGAAACACACAGTGCCTTCACGACATGGCGGCGGCGGCAACAACAATACTATGCCTTAAAGTTAATAAAAGTTACGCCTTCTTTCTTTGCGAGAACATTTGGGCGGTGTTATGCAGATCTTCCCACATAGTGACGTAGATATGTGGGGGGGGTGTTAGAACGAGCCGTTTTAGGTAGGCGTGGCTGACTCTTAACTTTTATAAAGAATATCTCTTTGGATTTGAGACTTTAGTCTTTGCAACTTTACAGATCTTCTTTATG
>NW_015552686.1:5473-22981 GCF_001515605.1 Sinocyclocheilus anshuiensis
AGAATATCTCTTTGGGTTTGAGACTTTAGTCTTTGCAACTTTAGGGATCTTATCTATGCACGAACAGCTTGTAACACTACAAAGAGAAAGGAAAATTTGAAATCGCATCATATGACCCTTTTAAGTAAGTAAATGTGAGACCGACTAACATCGCTTTGATCTGTGACCTGCTAGTCTTCCTGACTGGCTGTGGCTCTGGAAATCAGCGCTCGATTAATTGGCCTTTCGGAACAGGAAGTGACAGAACACACGTGTGGAAAGAAGCATCGTTTGTGTGAAATTACTGTTCTGTTTATAGTCATAGACATTACCACTTTTGAGTCGGGTTAGTTAAAGTGTAAACTAGTTTCCAAACATCCTCCGGTCGATCTTTATCCACGCTGATCGCAGTAAATGGCGGAGTGTGTAAATGACAGTGATGCAGAGGGCAGAATCAGTTACGGAGACTATGTAGTGCTGAAGAGAGGAGATGTCTTCAAATCAGTGCAGGTCGAAAATAAAAAGTGAGTTAACCAAATAAAACTGTATTTAAATGTGATCTTCTAAGTTCAGTTTTAAGAGCTTGAGGTTTTGGCATACAGTGGGATCTAAACTCTGAGACCACATTAACAGTCCGGGATTTAAAAACGAAATTAAACTTGTAACTTGCATAAAAGGTTTGAAACATCTGATTTAAAGAAACATTCATATGTAAAACGAGCAAGAAGTATTGCATTCTGCACTGTTTCTGTATCTGCAAACGGAAGGAGTGACAAATATTAAGACTTCATGTAAATTTGTAAACTCATATTTTTGCTCAAAATTGTTCTGAAAGGAAAAAAAAACTTTTTATTGCGTTTTCACTAGTGGTCTTAGACTTTTGGAGCCCATTGTATATTTGTAAAGGCAAATGTATAGAATTATCATTAATGCATAGGAGTAACTATTTATAATCTTATCTGTTGAATGTGACCGTTCATCAAATGAAGTCTAATATTCACATTTCACTCCTGTTAAGTGCTTGTGCTGTGCTCTCCTCGTTTGCTTTGATTTGACACGTTGTCTCTCAGGAAAGTGGTCTTTGAGAAGCAGTGGTTCTTCTTGGACAATGCAGTTGGGCAGCTGTACGGGACCAGGTTTGAAATCGAAGCCGGCGGTTCACTCAAACTTAAGGCAGCAAAACACTCAGGAGACTCTTTGGGTAATGATGCTGTGGATTTATGCCGTTATCTGTGGATTTATTGAGTTTCTTGGTGACAAGATGAGATTACAATTCTCTTTTCTCCTGTCACAGATTCTAAGGAAGCAGGCCAGGATAACAGACACATAGTGGATGATGGCAGATCTCAGAAACTGTCCAGAGATGATATTGAAACACTGAAAGAGCAAGGGTTAAAAGGCCAGGTAAAGTTTTCTGGGGATGCATGTTAACCAGAACATTTCTAAACAAGGTTTTGTATTTTCCTGGTCTCCAAATTTGACTCAAGTCACTCCTTCAATATGCAAGTCTATGGGATTTTTGCTATTTAATTGATCACTGGTCAAATATTGTAAGTTCAGTGTCTTTTCACTATGGGCTTCTCGTAAAGAAATGAAAGGAGAAGAAATACTGGGGGGGAAAAATTATGTCCCTCAAAAAGAATTGTTTATTGTATTGTATGGAAAGACATAATAAAGTACAGAAAAAGCAACAGCATTCTACAGCAGGCCAAACAATTTGTGCTTACAAATAAATTTAGCTCACATGTCCATTCATGCGTGTTTAAGGAGATTGTCCAGCAGCTCATAGACAACAGTACAACATTCAAGGACAAAACTGAATTTGCTCAAGAGAAATACATCAAGAAGAAAAAGAAAAAGTGAGTTCAAACCATTTTTAATTCATATTTTGTCAATGCCATGGAATATATCACTGTCAACAAGTTCTTTGCCTTTATGTGTACAGGTACGAGAGTGACATAACAATCCTGAAGCCCTCCACTCGACTCCTTGCCATGATGTACCACGGCAGAGAACCAGGGAAAATATGGCATGTGAACCTAAAGGAATACTTTAACCATTTACTCATCCTCATGCCATTTTAGAACCCATGAATTACCTGATATAATTACATAGTTTATTATTTAGCGAAGTATTCTTTTAAGGACACTCAATATATATATATATATATATATATGAGTAGTAAAGGGATTTCCAAAAATGTTTTTTTTTTTTCCATCTAATCCCTTTGACCTAAAAATTTACTTGAATATTTTAGGTTAATATTTTACTGAGTTCTAAACATATTTGAATTCTCCATTTTTTTTATTTATATACATTATTATTTATTTACAGTATATAGTATGTATTAGATTTCCAAAAATGTTTTTTTTTTTCCATCTGAATCCCTTTGACCTAAAAATTTACTTGAATATTTTAGGTTAATATTTTACTGAGTTCTAAACATATTTGAATTCTCCATTTTTTTTATTTATATACATTATTATTTATTTACAGTATATAGTATGTATTAATATTTAGAATTTTGTTTTCATTCTGTTGGTTTAATTTTTGCTTGTTTTAGTAAGTTTGTAAGTACTTTTTTTATATTTATTTGTAGCTTTCATTTATTTTTATTTCTATTTTAGTACTTCAACTTATTTTATTTCAGTCAGTTGCCAAAATAAATGAATTTTTATTTACACATATATTATTTCAGCTTTATTTCAATTAATTAAAACAATTTTTGATTAAGTTTAATTACGTTTTAGTTAGCATTAACAACACTGCACCTCTCTGATGTTGGTTAATGGTCAAATCACATGCAAGTAAATATGTAATCTTCAAAAAAGGAAAAGTGTTTTATTTTGATTGTTTTTACTTTAAAATGATTTATTTTACATTTTTAAAATTTTCCAGTTTGGGAAACACTGTTCTAGTACGTTTAAAAGTCTAAATATTGTATTGTACAATACTATTATAAAGTATTGTAAATGTTTTTCCACTGTTTTAGTCACCTGCGGTACGACACATTGGCTCAGATTTTGACTCTGGGGAACATCCACGCTGGCAGTAAAATCATTGTTTTTGAGACCTGTGCTGGACTTGTGTTGGGCTCGGTGATGGAGAGAATGGGAGGTGATCACACTGTACTTGCAAAAATGAGAATTCTGTCATTTACTCACCCTCAAGTTGCTCCAAACCTGTATGAGTTTCTTTCTCCTGTTTAACATGAGAAGATATTTTTGAAGAATATGGGTAATTAAACGGTTGGTGACTTCCATAGTATAAAAAAAAATGTGTAAAAGTCAGTGGGGACAATCAAATGTTTGGTTACCCACATTTCCAAAAACTTGTATTAGTCAAACACTATTACACTGTACTAATGATCCAGATGTTTCTGTTTGTCAGGTTATGGCTCAGTTATTCAGATGTATCCCGGTGGAGGCCCAACGAGAGCCGGCATGGAGAGCTTCGGCTTTCCGTCACACTTCCACGAGACGCTGCATGAGTTCCCTTTATGCAAAGTTAACGCTCTGTTGGCGGGAACCCTGGATCTGTCAGAGAAGGATGCGGACTCTCAGGCCACTGGCAGCGGGAACGGACGATCCGAGTCCTCTCAGGAAACCTCAGGTGTGTCTGAGGAGAAGAACTCCGAACATCAGAGCATGGAGGTCAGCGTCGACCCGCAAGAGGAAATGAGGAGAGCGGAGCGAGAAAGACTGCGAGAACAGAGGGTAAGGTTTTTCACATGATTTTTACATGCATATTTCCCATCATGGTTGAGTGTTTCTGGAACTACTTTATGTCCCAAGGGTTGAATCATTATTAATTTTTTTTATGAATTATATTAACTGTCTTGGAAACTTTTTCCATGCCTTCATCATTTACCTTTGCTGCTTTTGCTTTTATTGTTGTCTAAGACCAAACCTTTTTTAAATGATTTAGAAATAGTTCTAAATACTAATTATCACTAGTTAAAAAAAAAAAATTAGTGATTAACTTATCTGTCTAAAAAAATCATTTAAACAGATAAACACAAACTATTTTGTCCTAGACCAAAATGTTACTTTTTAAAATAAGAATGTAACTTAAATAACTTTAAATATAATTATAAATTATAAAGAAAACAAAAAAAAAACATATGTCCATTTAAAGAAAAGCTAAAACACAGACTATTTAAAATTCTTTGTATTTGATCAAAGCCCAAAACTTTACATTTGAAATTATTCTTATTTAAATAATTATAAATATATTTTTTAAAATAATTTAAACAGCTGAACGAACACAAACTAAAAAAAAAAAGTATATATTTAAAATTTGTTGTTCTGTAACCAAATTATAACTGTCCCTCAGTTTTGGTGTAATTTTCACAATGATAAAACATTTTGCCCTTTTGAGTGTTTTCAAAAGTCTACTTGGTTTCCAAGGAGACAGGAGTTTAAAAGAAGAGCAGCTTGAGGTGAAGTGTGTGAAAGGAGATGTGTGAAGACAACAAAACAAGCAAAAACAGACTTCTTGTTAGATGCCTCTATATACACTTCTGAACATGGTTTGTGGGATAATTTAACTACTCCGGGTGGAAAAGGTCGTCTTTTAAGATTTTTTCTAAAGTTTTGCATTAATATTTGATTGGTCTTTCTAAACTTACAGGCTCAAGAGAAAAAGGTGAAGATGGAGGAGAAGAGGAAGAAGTTAGCTTCAGCTGCTGCTCTGTTAGAGGGCAGAAATGCAGATGGGTATGTTTTGTGTTGTCAAAAAAAAAACAGTGCTTTCTGTTATATAGCAAAAAGAGCTTTGCTAAAAATGAGCCTTGCTGTGACATGTGAATTTCCCTTTGGGATTAATAAAATCAATCAATATTTTGTATTGATTTAAGCTGTTTTGTATGCAGTCTTCCAGTGATTTACCTAATTAATATGGGGAGGCTGTTTGAAATATTTATTTGTTTCAGGTTGGTGATTGCTAGTCGCTTCCACCCCTGTCCTGTGTTAATGGGTCTGCTGAAGTTTGTAGCACCATCACGACCGTTCGTAGTGTACTGCCAGTACAGAGAGGTAAACGGATTGGTTTGTTGTTAAAGAGGCAGTTCATCCAAACATGTTATTTAGCAATATGTCAAAATGCCAGTTGTTGTAATGTCAAGTTCCCAGAAAGCCTAAAAAGTACCATAAATTATGGGGTGTCATCGCTTTAAAATGATTTGTATATTTAAGACAAGTGTTTTAATAACTGCTTTATGCAATATTTACTGTCTGATCTCTTTTGGACAGCCGCTGATTGAGTGCTACACAAAACTCAGGGAACAAGGAGGAGCAATCAGTCTCAGATTAACCGATTCCTGGCTCAGGCATTACCAGGTAATTCTTTACTACATCCCGTACACACATAGTTGTATGTATTATTGTTCATGCTATATTTTCGTTTTTTTACATGGGGTGTTTCATAAGGTGTTTTTGCTCTAATGCCAGACTTTGATTTGCTGTTATTCTTTTTATTTACACTACTATTCAAGTACTCTGTAGTTTTTATTTTTATTTTTTAGAAGTTAATAATTTTATTCATCAAGTATGCATTCATTTGATGAAAATAGACAGCAAGACTTTTATGCTGTTACAAAAAATTCTTAAATTAAATGTTGCTCTTTTGAACTTTATATTAATCCTGAAAAAATGTATGACACTCTTCACAAAATTGCAGCACAGCAGCTTTGTATCACACAAATAAACTACATTTTAAAATATATTAAATAGAAAACAGTTATTTTAAATTAGTAATATTTCACAATATTACTGTATTTTTGTTCAAATAATTGCAGCCTTGGTGAGCATAAACCTTAAAAAAAAAAAAAAAATAACAAAACATTTGAACGTTAGTGTACATCAAGTTCAAAATACAAAAAAATAAAAATGTATTATTTTAATTTTCTCAGTTTTTTATTTTTTGCATTGGCACAGTTATGTGTAAACATTTTTTGTTGTATTTCCAGGAAATACAGATACATTGTGATATAATTACTGTTATATAAGATGACTCATGCTGTGAAATAAGATTTTGGTCGTACCACCCACCCCTAGAAGGCTTCGACTTAATCAATTCTGTATCATTGTTTCAGGTGTTGCCCAACCGGACTCATCCAGTGCTGCTCATGAGTGGAGGTGGAGGGTATCTCCTGTCCGGAACCACGGTCGCTGCAGACGCTGCCAAAGCTAGGAATCAGCACAAATCAGAGGAGCCTGTTGCCAAGAGGCTGAAACTGGATAAGATTAGTTCATCATGTGACAGCTCTGCCTAGGCAATTAGTTTAGTTTAACTTATTTAAGTGAGAAGAAACCAAATCAGTGTTGGACTCACACATGCAGGCAGTGCTTTATTCTCTGTACGAGTTGCACGACTTTATTATTCAAAGTCTGTTATCTACTGTGTTTATTTCTTTTTGACAAGATTTGCATTTAAGAGTTACATCAATGTTCTCATTTTTATTTATTTATTTTTTTAGCAAGATGTGGAGGAAGGAAAACATGCGCTGCTTTTTCGGCATCCTCTGCACTTGGCGAATAACCAAGTTTTGCTTACAAAATGCATCATTGCCCAAGTAAACATTTATATCTTTTTAATACATTTCAGAAGGCGTCCAGCATCAAAACACAAATGATAACCACATTCATCAGCTTTGGTCCCATAATTACACATTTTATTAAATGTAAGCAATGCAGAGATTCTATGGAAAGCCATAAAGAACAACAACAATTTTTAAACATACTGCATTTTTCACAGTTGTAAAGTAGCATGCTCTTAAATGCATTCAAATTTGCAGTCAATAGTACGTGGGCATTTAGTTTTTTAGTTGTTTTTTTTTTAGAATATTTTAGGATGTAATAAAGAGAGAAATGATTCACATGGTATTATCAAGCTTATTTAGCCTTTTATAGACCATTTTGTTTCTCAGACTCTCATATTAAACACGGACTTACACCAATAACAATATTCTAATGCAGTTGTAATCAGGTACGACATATAGTAATGAATTCATCTAAAGCAGCCAAAGCACACACAAAGCTCATGGAAAATCAAATCAGGCAGCGCAAGAAAATGATGGCTCAGATGGTTCTAGGAATGGTTAAGTTGTCTCTTTCATCTGTTGATCCACAGAGGCCAGTTTCTCAAGTTCTTTTAACTGAAAGAAAAGAACAAGAATTAAATGCAGTACTTATGTTTCAAAACTCTTTTAAGTGATGCTTAAAAACTGTTGCTTTAATCAGTCCCTGGAGTTTTGTGTGTACGCGCAATCATTGCAGTCTGCCATAAAGTTGTTTCTTTATGAATGAAAGAAATTTTGTTGCTCTAGTGAAATATCCTATTTCCACATTCCCAGTAGGAAAGTTAAAGGGAAGTACCTTTAGTTATTCAATATTCCTGTCATGTTGAGGAATGATGCTCTTAGCATCCTGAGTTTATCCCTGTACACCCTTAAGTAAATGCAATATTACTTTGTAGTTTGCAGGCATATCAGATAACTCCGATATCCTTGTAATAGCACAAGATTTGGCTTAAGTAGTCACTGGAGAGACATTGATGCTGGAATGTTATTGCCAATTTTTGGTGCAGCTAAAGTTGCATGTAGTAAAGAACTGAAAGGAGTTACAGTCTACCCACATCCTTTTTTAGTCATGCAACTTATGCATGTTGAAGTCTAGCAAGCAGAGATACGGAAAAGCTACTTAAAGTGGAAAATCTGGCCTCATTTTCAAGAGCTCCATGAAGCAAGTCTTGATTGTGTTGATATCGTTTATTGCTTGCAATGCATCCCTGTCTTGTCCTAAACGACTTAGGTCAGTGAATGCTTTTTTTATTCCCATTTGTAATATTGCATGTAGACTTTGTGGGGCCATTTGTTAAAATGGGGTTGTGAAACCAAGTGCAGAGGTCTTCAACCCTGTTCCTGGAGTCCCACTGTCCTGCAGAGTTTAGATCCAGCCCTAATCAAACACACCTGAGCATTGCTTGAAAATCACAGGCAGGTGTGTTGTAGCAGGTTAGAAATGAGCTGTCCAGGACAGTGGGTCTCCAGGAGCAGGTTTGAAAACCTAGTGCATTGGTCCCCAAACCATTCCCAAGGTTTCCCCAACAGTGCACCTTTTGGATATCTCTTATTTGACACACCCATTCCAGGACTTGCCATCTCCACAAACAAGTTTATGAGTTGAATCAGAATAGGGAGACACCAAAAATGTGTGTACTGTCAGACAAAATGTGCAAAAAACTTTATCTTTAGGGGTACAACAACCGGGGCAGTAACCTTAAAGGGACATATTTATACTTTATCTATCCTAAAAGGTACATATTAATACCTTGTAGTAATATGGACCCTTAAGGTAGTACTATGACCCTTTTAGGGGTACGAAGATGTCCCTTTAAGGGCACTGCCCCAATGAAATGCTGTTGTACCCCTGAAGATACAATTTTTGCACATTTTTGCTGAGAGTCTATTGTTAAGGGGCGTTCAAGAACAGGGTTGGGAACCATTGGCCTAGCGGTTAAAGGTCTTATGGTTTCAGACCTAACAAGTGGTAATACATTAAGTATTAACCTTAAGAAAGACTTGTAACTCTCAGGAGACGATACTGGTAATAAATGTACTGTCACTTGTACAGATCAGACTATACCTCCTCTGGTGTGATAAGCTTCTGTTGGGGGACACCCTTTTCCTCCTCGGGTGACTCCTCCTGAGTAAGCAGGCCTCTTTTGTACCGGAGAGTGTCAGCAAAGTCCTCTAGTTTATGGTAGGGGTGCTGGTCAGTACTTTCATCCACCTTATGGCCTCTCTTGTACCAGGCTGGATGGTAGTATCCTCTGTAAATCCATGGGGAACGCTTCTCATAGATGTCACCTTTGTTAAGTAGACGTTCCTGTAACTCATTCTTCTTTTTTGTTAGGTACCTCAACGCAGCCTCCCTGTCCTGCTTCTCCTCTGCAGAAATCTGGTGTCCTTTCTTCAGCTCATCTTCCTCCTCTTGGCTGGTTAAGTGATGCCTCTTTTCATTAAGCTCATAAACAATCTCCTCTTCCTCTTCAGGTGAATGGCGCTTGAGGGCATTGTCTGTTGAGTCATGGAGACTGTGAGTCTTCTCTGAGATGGGTTCATCTTCATCCTTGAGCTCTGTTGAGTCGCCACGCTTGTGATGAAGCTTCTTATGGTGATATCTGTGTGTAGGCATCCAGATCCTTTTATCCATTTCCTCACTTTCCTCTGAGTCCCCATACCTTTTTTCCAGGGGTCTTTCCTCATAATCCTCTTCAGATGAGTCCCGTTTTTGGTGCTTCTTATGGTGGTATCTATGGGTGGGTTTCCCGTATCGCTTTGCGGTACCCTCGTCTACCTCTTCTGATTCTTCAGACCTCTCTTCCCGCGAGTTTAAGTCCTCATTAATATGCTTGTTCAGCAGGTCTTCATTTGGTTTGTAGTGCCTGCCATTCCCATGGCTCCTTTTTTGGCTGAAGCTTGGGAAGTCTTCTTGACTTCTGTCATAGTCTGGTTCTTCAAAATCCTCATTCTCACTGCGTTTGTGGTGCTTTTTCTTGTGATGGTATCTATGTGATGGTTTCCAGATCCGCTTCTCTCTTTCCTCACTCTCCTCATCCTCTTCTTCTCCATCCCCATGGTTTCTTTTGTGGGTGTAACTTGGGAAAAATTCTTGGCTTCTATCATAGTCCGGCTCTTCACGTTTTTCTCTGCTGGTCAGAAGATGACTCCTTTTATATTCATATAGAGGGAATTCCTCCTGGCTGCGCTCCTCATCGGGATTATCACGCTTGTAAAGGACAGAAAAATGTCTTTTCTGGGGAAATTCCTCTTGGCTTCTCTCATCGTCGGGATCTTCCCTTTTATGCTTGTTGCCTCTTTTATAGAAACTTGGGAACTCTTCCTGGCTCCGTTCATGATCCAGTTCATCACGTTTTTCTTTGATTCTTCTTTTCATAAAACTTGGGAACTCTTCCTGGCTTCGTTCATCATCCAGTTCATCACGTTTTTCTTTGATTCTTCTTTTCATAAAACTTGGGAACTCTTCCTGGCTCCGTTCATCATCCAGTTCATCACGTTTTTCTTTCATTCTTCTTTTCATAAAACTTGGGAACTCTTCCTGGCTTCGTTCATCATCCAGTTCATCACGTTTTTCTTTGATTCTTCTTTTCATAAAACTTGGGAACTCTTCCTGGCTTCGTTCATCATCCAGTTCGTCGCGTTTTTCTTTGATTCTTCTTTTCATAAAACTTGGGAACTCTTCCTGGCTTCGTTCATCATCCAGTTCATCACGTTTTTCTTTGATTCTTCTTTTCATAAAACTTGGGAACTCTTCCTGGCTTCGTTCATCATCCAGTTCATCACGTTTTTCTTTGATTCTTCTTTTCATAAAACTTGGGAACTCTTCCTGGCTTCGTTCATCATCCAGTTCATCACGTTTTTCGTAGATTCTTCGTTTCATAAAACTTGGGAACTCTTCCTGGCTACGTTCGTCATCCAGCTCCTCCCGTTTGTTAGCTTTGAGAAGATCCTCAATGAGTTCCTCCTCCTTGACTTTAGACTCTCCTCTTGGCTTTTTAAGCTCCTCTTGAACTGGTTCTAGAGTGTCTTCCTCCTTTTTCACAACTGATGAATGACCTGATCCTAAATTCATGGAGAGATTAAAATTGGCACAAAACACTCATGCAAATGATTTGTAAATCATTTTCACTCCATTGCTTATGCATTGCATGAAAACATCCAATTATTCCAGTCTTAGAGTGAAACCACTGACCCGAAACTGTCTCATCCACCAAGCACGATGTACTGAGGTTAGAAACTGTGACAATGATGTAGTCTGACTGTTATCAAGTTATATGCCCAAATGATACATTTAATGGATTTAGATGTAAGATCAAACGGAGTTGTGCAAGAATAACCTGGATAAGAATTCTCCAATGAAGTTGTTAACAAATAAATGAAACGTTCTCCTCAATGACACAATGAAGCAACACAGTGTGAACAGTGCAAAGTAACGTACCTGGTGTAAGGATGTTTTTGCATTCTGGATGCAGCGGAGTATCATCGGTCTTATACAGTGCCTTTGAAAGGATGTGAACTAAACACTGGGTAAGCTGAAATTAAAGTACATACTTTAACCAAAAGGAGTAAAACAATAAATTCATTGTTTTTTTTTCTTAGGGACATAGAAGCTACAGTATACCAGGTCCTCTCTTTGGCTGTCCTGCTCGACTGGCATGGACTCTCCATCTGGGATAGTAAAAGACTTGAATTATATTTGTGCAAATCACAATGTAAAAGCTTATTCATCTCGATATCACCAATTATATCCATACGTTTTACTCGTGCAAAACCCGCTTAAAGCAAATTCCCCTCGTGATCTACTATTTGTTCCGCAGCAAACGGTCTTGTCGCTGACCATGGTGCTGAAATGATTTATTCAATGATTCTTTGTGTGCATTAAGATTATTTCACTTACCTGCAGCGAAGAAAACAACCAAGCAGACTAAAGCCGCAAACTTCATGATGCACACAGATGTTTTCTGCTCTTAATGTTATCCGGAACGGCTCTTGTCTTTGCAGTCTTAAGCAGCAGAGAGGAGCTCAGTTTCTCGTGCTGCAGCTCGGAGCGCGCGCTGCGTCTGTTTTGAGCTCGCGGTGGGACACGCAGGGTCTGAGCTCGTGAGTTTGTGGGTTGCTTACGTCACGACCAATGTGAACCCTTAATGAGACTTTAATGAAATTTTCTGATCTGTGATGTCGGTGCATTTATTAATTTTTTTATTCATATTCAGCTTGTCGCCTTCCAGCCCAAGATTTTTAGCCTATGTGTCGAGTTACATAAAACAGTATAGAGTATATAAGTGTGAAAACTAACCCTGGTCTTCCCTATATATTTTGTGACTTATTTTATAAATCTCATGTGTCCCTTCCAGTCATACGTGATCTTGTGTATTACAAAGAAAAATATAATACCAGCAACTCAATAAGAAGTCATTAAATTCCTGCAAGATCCTGCAGTACTATATTATTAATTCAATTAATTGTTCATCCTATCTAAATAATGCTTATTGTAAATTATTGTAGGCTATATAATTGAATAAACAGTCTCCTATGAAATCAGACAGAATGCTGTGCAACTCTCAGACGCCCACTTCGTTCATGGTTGATGTGTGTCATGAGGGAATTGTGAAACTGCAAACTAATGTTTGGTACAGGTGCTCTGAGTTTCAGCAGAAGGATTGCACCTAGGATGCTGTAGTTGCTGTGGTAACTGAACAGTCACGGGGCAGTCAGAGTTTTTAAGAGCTGCAGAATGTTAAACGAGAGGCTTTGATTTATCATCCACTCAAACAGAACAAGGGAAGGGCCACATTTCAGTGTTGTCAGAACCAGACAAGGGCACTAGTGACAATGTTTTCTGGTTCACGAGTGAGAAGGAGCAGTAATTTGCCATTAAATTTTCATGTGACAATTCAATTAAGTAACGGACAGTAGGTGTAATCAGGCACGTGCAGAGGGGGGTGCGATGGGTGCTTGAGCACCTGCCCCTTTTCCCCTTGATGCCCAAAGTGCCCTTTTGTCAAGGCAATAAAAAAAACAACATTTTTTGTAATTAAACGCCATTTTGTGAAGGCCTGCCCAATCTAACTATTAGTAAAATTAATGAATAATAATTTAGTCGTAAATAAAATATAAAATTATCCACATGATGATGACCTTTCACCTGACGATCTCATCCGGGACCATCCCTCACCTTATCTGTACTTGATTTTTTTAACCTTATTTAGTAGTCTTATAAAAAAATGTTTTATCAATTTAACTGCATATTTATTGAACTACATATTTTCCATATCATCTCTTCTTAGTGTTGACTATAGTCACTATTAAAGTTTGTCTTTCATTTTCTTAATGCCTCTAGTGCTTTAGGGTGTTTTGTGCTGATTATAACAGTTTGTACAAAATATAGGCTAATTATTCAGCTTAGAGTTTAGTCATTTACTGTTACATTTATCACAGTACATTTGTAGTTATCAAGTGTGGGTGAGATTAGAGATTTAACACCTTTTGTGTATTTCTAGTTTTATTGTATATGAATTAACATTTAATTGACACAGATAACGACTGTAAAGATGTATAATTTCAGATGTTTAAACATTCTCTTAATCAAAAACTCAAAACTGTTTCTTATGAGTACTAACCTTGCTGTTTGGCATTGCACTTGGCATATGAGATATCTGACTGAGCTATTATACTGTCAGTTATGAGGCTGGCTCTGAGCAGCATTGATAAATGTCTTTTAATTAAAGACAGCATAATGAGTCTCTTGAATAAACGAGTGATTGCATAGCCCTGTCTCACCATATACTTATGGATTTCAACATGCACTATTTTGATTTGTTATAAACCAGAACACGAAGCAAGTAATATCTGTAGCATCCTGGTATTTATCACATTTATTGTCATATCTCTCTCTCCCTCCCCGGGGAAATCGAAAACACAACGTATCCATCATGCTTGTGAAGCTCGAATGCAATGAATTATACAGACATCTTGCCTCTAAAGCTGAAATCCCTGTTCATAATTTATTGAGTCAAAAAAGGAGTGAAGCTTTTAGAGTCATCGCTGCGCATATGTAGACACGATAAACGGGGAGAATAAGATGCAGGGTGCAAAGTGTACCTAGTACATACTAGCTGATTTACTAACTGAGTTGAGCTCAGATGGGTCCCCAGAATATTATCAGGTTTGTTTGGCTTTAATCAAAGTAATTTGCATGCAGAAACAAAAGATGGTGGCTAGCAGAAGATTCTGCACTTTGAGGGCTTTACTGGCTTTGATCTTCTCCTTTTTGGATCCTCGGCATCATAAAACGAGCTATATTGCTGAATTTATATTGAATATTGCTGGTGGTCTGAGGTTGTATAGTGAATATATTGTGTGACAGCTTCCTCGTGAAATTCCAAAGCGCTTTGTCAGCATGCACACAGCATATATGTCAGATATTATATGTCACAGTCAGAGGCGGACAGTAACTAAGTACATTTACTTGAGTATTGTACTTAAGTACACTTTTTGTGTATCTGTACTTGAGTATTATTTTTTCTGGGAACTTATGACTTTAACTTCACTACATTTGAAAGACAAATATTGTACTTTTCACTCCACTACATTTCTATCAAGATCCTCGAATCACTCAAGTAATGGAGTTGAGTACTTTGTCCGCCTCTGGTCACAGTCTATAAAACAGTATGGCACAGAAATAGCTCCTGTTCTCTTATATAAACGCATATTGTACATGCACTCACTTTCTTATGCTAAAATGCTATATGAGCATTAATTAGTTACTTTTTGTATGTAGTTTTGCGACTTTGGCGCCCCCTGTAGTCCAGCGAGTGGAATTCACTGTCGTAATTACAGTGTACAGCTGATTTTTTATTTTTTGATTCTTCTTTTATTATCTGTGATTTTGTTCTGTCGCTGTCATTCTGTTGCACTGCGGAAGCTTCTGTCACTAAATACTTAGGCCTACTTTCTTCCATATCGGTTGATATGCCCATAATTAATCTAACTGATACAATATGTGGTAAAATCAGTTCTCTCACAGTCCAAGAATAACAAATCTATTCGCTCGCTATTTCTAAAGGAAGTTGCCACTAAGTCTTGCTCTATTGCCTATTGGTCCAAATTTGTTAATAATCTTAAGTGGGAAAGTCTTTGGTTATTGCCTCACAAGTTTTTTGTTATAAACAAGGTAAAAGAAATCTCTTTCAAAATAATTCATAAACTCTATCCTGTTAAACATTTTCTCAGTAAGTTTAAGAAGGATATTGATGTAGCTCTTTTTGCTCTTTGCACCTGGAAACAGTCCCCCACATTTTAGTTATGTGAAAAAAGTTATGGTATGATGTCTCTGTTTATCAAAGAAGAGGTACTCTTTCCACATTCATAGTTTTCTAACAAAAAGCACTGTTTTACAGTGGTTTGTAAAGAATTGGAAAACTATTTTTGTACTATTCAATATAGTACAAATAGAAAGGCAAATAAAACGGTCCACTTGTGTTCTATCTTCAAAATCTTTGAGTGATATAAAGGTCCTGCATGTCTGTGATTGTAATTTCTTTCTTTCTTTTTTTTCTTCTTCTTATTTTTATATATATTTTCTTCTCTCCGTTGTTCCCCTGGCTTCATAATGTCATACTGTTTTGTTTTTGTCGTTTAAAGCATAACAAAAACGTACATTCTTCCAAAACAGACGTTTGGGAATGAAAACAGAAGCCATTGGCCTTATTAGAAATCAGTGTGCTATCATAATGAACTTGCATTTAAAGGTAAAAAAAAAAAAAAAAAGTACATATCCTACAGTTGCTTAAATTGAGGATTTCATCACAAACTGCTTCAGCTATGACACTTGCAAAATATTATAATACTGTATTTGTTGTTTTTAACTCCTTCCAAGTATAAGAGTTATTCATGGATTCACAATATCAAATAATATATTTCATGCACCCTCAGGCATATATTTATATTAGACACACAGATCATTTTATTATTTAGGGTCCCTGGTCTACATCAGACGAATATCCAACAAACAAAGAAATAGGGAGATATTAGGTAAAGGAAATCGTGACCACAACAGGTTTTTGAGGAGTTTAGGTGATTTGAAGGGTGTATAGTGTCTGTTATAGTACAAGCAGTGCTGCAGGTGTGCAGTGAAAGTGCTACTCTTTTATGCATTCAATGATGAGAAACTACTGTGTTCATCTGGGACTGCATCATCTCTGTTGTCCCATAACACACAAATATAGCCTCCTTTTAACATAGATCAGGACGTCATCAGATGTGTACAGTGGCCGAGAAGTGCAAAACAAATCACAATTCTGAAACCAAAATAAATTACAAACGCAAATGCAAGTCTAAAAAAACAAAATAACAATTCAGAAAGCACAACAACAATTCAGAAAACATTATAACAAGTCAGACCTGCGCGACTTCACCGAGCAGGGAAACCGGCAAGGCCCTTAAGTATAATTTTTATCGTCCCAGTACACACTCTCCTTTTCTGTCCTCTCTTTTCCACCTCTATCGTGTGTTTCCAACACATTCCGGTTGTCTCTCGACAACGCTCTAAGGTCACACGCAGACGGCAACGCAATGTTGCTAACCTGCATCCTATCTCTACATCCTCTACTGCACCTCTTTCTTTCTCTGCTGACTTGTTATAATGTTTTCTGAATTGTTGTTGTGTTTTCTGAATTGTTATTTTGTTTTTTAGACTTGCATTTGCGTTTGTAATTTGTTATTTTGTTTTCAGAATTGTGATTTGTTTTGCACTTCTCGGCCACCGTAGATGTCCCTGCCAGACCCATAACTTGAATTAAAACTTGATATATTTGGTAAAGTGCATCTAAAGATATAGATGTAACTGCCAATAAATTACTACACCTTTCAGAACTGACTTTTTTTACTATAAGAATATATACTACCATTTTCAATGTTTCAAAAAAGCGTCTAATACCTAATCTGCCTTTATTTGACCAAGAATACATGTAGAGAGTTTTTCATTCTTGCAAGAAAATAGTTATCTCAGAAAAAAAAAAAAAAGGAGTTATGGATCCAGACATATCCAAAGGGGTAAATTAATGCTGCAAATAAATGGTTAATTTGAGGACTAGAACAAAATACTACTAATAATAATGTGTAAATCTAAACCTTTATAAATTAATTTAACTTCAAATAACAGGACAAAATGTTAGTAAAATAAAAAAGCAATCTCTCTCAAAAATACAATATATTAAAAACGTATATAAATATAAAATAAAAATATATAGATAAAAAAAAACTTTAATGTTGGCGACATTGTCTGACAATATCCAGAAATCTTTCAAAAGTCTTTATAGCTCAGAATCTTATAGTTTTACTTTTTCAGCAGAGATGACTAAGTACCAATCCATCATTAAAAACTGAATCCCTTTAAAGAAGTCTCTTCTGCTCATCAAGGCTGCATTTATTAGATCAAGAATACAGTAAAAAAAAACTGTATCTTCCAAAATGTTATTACAAAATAAAATAATGGTTTCTATTTTATTATACTTTAAAATATAATTTATTTCTGTGATGCAAATCTGAATTTCCATCAGCCATTACTCCAGTATAAAGTGTCACATGATCCTTAAGAAATCATTCTGTTGGCGACATTGTACTGACAATATCCAGAAATCTTTCAAAAGTCTTTATAGCTCAGAATCTTATAGTTTTACTTTTTCAGCAGAGATGACTAAGTACCAATCCATCATTAAAAACTGAATCCCTGACATTTTTATTCAGATACTTATATTATTATTCACAGCAGACTTACAACATATCAGCACACTGACAAGGCAATGTATCACCATAATAAGTGCAATAAACTACTTTATACAATAAAATGCTTAATATTTTTGCTAAACAACTTCTTTCAGTCGATTTTCTATATTTTGAGTCAATGCTCATGTCTATAATCAACACAAATATGTGAATAACATTTT
>NW_015552686.1:23036-23482 GCF_001515605.1 Sinocyclocheilus anshuiensis
CAGTATAAAGTGTCACATGATCCTTCAGAAATCATTCTAATATGCTGATTTATTATTAGAATTATAGAATTATTAGAATTAACAGTTGTGCTGCCAAATATTTTTTTTTGGAAACTGCGATACTTTTTTTAGGATTCTTTGATGAACAAAAAGTAAAAAAGAACAGCATTTATTCAAAATATAAATATTTGCTATCACTTCTTGTCAATTTAACACATCCTTGCAGAATAAAAGTTTTAATTTATTTCAAAAAAAGAAAGAATAAAAATGACTGACCCCAAACTTTTGAACTGTAGTGTATATTGTTAGGAAAGATTACTATTCAAAAAAATACTCTTCTTTTTAACCTTTTATTCATCAAAGAATCTTGAAAAAAAAGTATCACAGGTTCCAAAAAAATATTAAGCAGCACAACAGTTTCCAGCACTGATAATAAATCAGCATAT
>NW_015552686.1:23621-38713 GCF_001515605.1 Sinocyclocheilus anshuiensis
GGAGTAATGATGCTGAAAATTCAGCTTTGCATCACAGGAATAAATTAGATTTTAATGTATATTAAAATAGAAAAAAACGTTATATTACATCGTAATAATATTTCACAATATTACATTTATTCCTCTATTTTTGATCAAATAAATGCAGCCTTGATGAGCATAAGAAACTCCTGTAAAAACATTAAAAATCGTTCTGATCCCAAACTTTTGACCGGTAGTGTATGTATGTATGTATTTCCTTATTTATTTATTTTCATTTCATTTTATATCATTTTGGGGTGAAATGTCTCCATAATATATATATATATATTGTGCTTTATCATTTTTATATTTTAAAATATTATTGTGCTTTATATTTTTATATTTTAAAATATTTTAAAATGTCTAAATAAAGTTTTATTTCCGTTTTAGTTATTTTAATACCTCAAGTTTAACTAAATGAAAATATGACATGTTGCCTTGACAACTAGCTGAAGTACGATGAGTTTAAGTTTTTTGTAATATATTTTAGTTAATGTTTATATTAAGTAACAAAAAATGTTTTTAATGGTTTTCATTTTACTGATGTAAACCAGTGAATTTGGTCACACTGGAAATCTGATAAACATGCAGCAGTAGAAACAGCTTCTGCAGAACCATATGACAATAACTCTATTTTAGAGACAGTCCATAATCTCAGCCTCCTGTCTTTCAGATAATCTGATGGAGTCAGGACTCGAGGGAGAGGGTGATGAAATGAGAGAGATGCTGATAAGCACCGTCTGCCTTACAAGACAATATCAGACAATTAAGTGACTTAATCTAATCCTTCCAAAAGTTTCCACATCAAAGATGACCTGCTGATCCCCTTTAATTCATCAATTACCCTCCGAGTTCACGCTTGTCAGCTGATCGCAGCCCCGGTGCCCTATCTGAAATCGATCAGACATCACTGATTACCTCTGCGGTCCTGATCCAGATGAGAACTCGCAGTGGCAGAGGTGTTTAACGGAGATCTGACATTTGAACACTGTGTGCACCAGACTGATCCCTCGTGTCTCGAGGCTACGGGCATGATCTTCCATTTGGATAATACGATCTGAGGAGGTATAAACATGGGCCTGGTGTTCCAGCATGACCTGCGGCATTCACTGCTGTGTGAAACTAAAATGAAGAGAGAAGTAAATCATAGACCTCACCTTTCAGTCCTGGACTTATGGGCAAAGATGAATGTTAATGAAGTTGACCGAATGCTGCCCTGTAGCTCTTTTAACATCATATCTGGTAGAAAAAGGACAAGAAAAAAGGACAAGAATTCAGACTGACAACAGTAATGTGATTGACCACTTTCATCAGGTAAACGTGATACCTTTGCAAGTTTACAAAAACAGCTAAATAATAAGTGTTTAATTTGTTAGTAAAATAATATAGGCTACACTACTGTTCAAATGTTTTGTAAGGTTTTTTTTATTATAAATTAATACTTTAATTCAGCAGGAATGCATTTCATTGAAAGACATTTATACAATTATTTATTGTTATAAAACAAGGGCGTAGAATCAAGTAGGGACGCTAGGGACATGTCTCTATACTAATATCGACTACTAAATTGTAACATAAAAAGCTCTCTTTATTTATTATGAGTATGTTGGCTAATGGCTACCATAGATGTATGTTGGCTACAATGGCAATAAACTTTAGATGACAAGAAACTTTGGTCAAAAGTCTATCATAAATGCAAAAATGTTGGGGTAGTTGGATGGGGAGGGGGTTTTGCTGTTATATTCCCACAAATGTCAAAATCAAACCTATTCACTCTAGCTGTTTTGTGTTCATCTGCTTATTTGCTCTTTTTACATAGGCTATCAATCTATATAGACTAATATAATAAGATAAAACAATAATTTCTCAAATATTTATTACAATATATTCTTACAAATTAAACATTTACATTTAGTCATTTAGCAGACGCTTTTATCCAAAGCGACTTACAAACGAGGACAATAGAAGCAATCAAAACTAACAAAAGAGCAACAATGTGCTAATGACAAGTCTCGTTTAGCCTATATTTATATATACATATATATACACACACACACAAAGAAAAACAAGTAGATAGAATAGAAAAAAATAGAAAGCTAGTGTTAGTTTTTTTTTAATAAAAAAGATAAGTAGATAAATTAGAATTAAAATTAGCAGTGTGGTCTGTGAAATTCAGCTTATCATCAATCACAACTCCAAGGTTTCTAGCTGTTTTTGAAGGAGTTATGGTTGATGAGCCTAACTGGATGGTGAAATTTTGATAAAGTGATGGGTTTGTTGAAACCACAAGCAGTTCTGTCTTAGCCAGGTTGAGTTGAAGGTGATGGTCCGTCATCCAACAAGAAATGTCTGTTAGACATGCTGAGATGCGAGCAGCTATCGTCGGATCATCAGGATGGAATGAGAGGTAGAGTTGAGTGTCATCAGCATAGCAGTGATATGAAAAGCCATGTTTCTGAATGACAGAACCTAGTGATGCCATGTAGATAGAGAAGAGAAGTGGTCCAAGAACTGAGCCCTGAGGCACCCCAGTAGCTAGATTGGACACCTCACCTCTCCAAGATACCTTGAAGGACCTATCTGGGAGGTAAGACTCAAACCACTGGCGTGCGGTTCCTGAGATGCCATTTTCCAGTAGGGTTGACAGGAGAATCTGGTGGTTCACCGTATCAAAAGCAGCGGACAGATCCAGCAAGATAAGTATAGAAGATTTGGAAGCTGCTCTTGCCAGTCATTAAACATTAAACATTACCTTCAATGGTATATGAGAAGACTGAATGCTTTCAACTCATTTCCTATTGAACTGTCACCAACTGAATTGCAATGGTCATTAAGCTACAAACTCGATCATAATGCACTATGTTTCCATCTAACATGTATTTTGAGGTGCAGCTTGTCATATTAATGGAGAGTTTCACTAGTTGGCAGTAAACTGGTTATCTTACCTGTTTGTAGATTTGTGTTGGATGTTTCGACGAGGAAAGTAGGAATGGAAATATGGATATTTTATTTGTACACATTATACTTTTTTCACTTATTTCAGTTAATGTCATAAAACTAGCAATCTAAGCCAGTAGCAGAGAAACAGACAAAGCGATTCAATTGAGTGAATAATTTACGCTGGAACTTTTCTGACTCATTTCAAACTCAAACTCCATTCAAACTCAGACTCCATTCACTAGCAAAAACCAGATCAAAAGAATTTTTCGAATTTAGACATTGCTTAGCAATAATTGTAAACTCAGAATCAGTTAAACCATTACATCGCAAAATGATTCACTGTTTCGAAGTGCTCCAGTCAGATCGTGTATCGCAAGTCATTTGATTCAGATTGGGACTTCGAAGAGCGTATCGCAAATCATTTGATTTAGATCAGAACTTCGGAGCGGGTTAGAGAATCGTCTGATTAATATAGGAACAGAGCTGGTTCGCGAATCATTTCGCAAATTAAAAGATTCGTGATACGCGCTCAGAAGTCCCGATCTGAAACGATGGTTCAAAAATCATTATTCAAATCGGGATTTAAAGCGCGGATTATGAATAGTTTGATTTAGATCGGAACTTTGGAGCAGGTTCGTGAATATTTTAGTTCAGATCGGAACTTCGGAGCGTTTATCGCAAATCATTTGTTTCAGATCGGGACTTCGGAGTGGGTATTGCGACTCATTTGATTTAGATCGGAACATCAGAGCGGGTTCATGAATCATTATTCAGATCGGGACTTTGGAGCATGGATCGTGAATCATTTGATTTAGATCAGAGCTTCGAACGGGTTCATGAATTAATTAATTACTTAATTAAAAAATAAATAAACTTTATACAAAAATATATTTATATACAAATTTATATAAATATCCCACATTTCTATAGGCTAACTGTTATACCCTTTCATAGAATTGACCATAAATGCTTATTATTAAAACTTTGATAAAGTTGGCCGTTCAACTTTAGTCTCTTGAAACAGAACAAAATTAAGCCCTCTGGTTTGTTCTTGTTATTCAATTACATGAATACCAGTCTAATTCTAATTCAGTGAACAGTCTACATCAGTTAGTCTTAAAAATGCCAATGGGAGCATTCAGAGTGAATCACACCACTTGTTCATGTAAATGAATGTGAACTGTATTTAATCAGATCTCTCATTTTCTGCTTTCGATACCTTTTTATGTTGTGGTTATTCCTTGTGTGCGTGACCTACAACAAAAAGTGCATGGGATGAACAAAGTGAACATGCTTTTGTTTCTGTTATTCTGTGTATGTTTGGACCTCCGGTTGCATTTGTTTGTTTGCATGCATAGATTGAAGCCTCCTCTGCTTGCCCCACTCAAAATAATTGAAATGTGAAGGTCACGTGTAAAGGCTTGTCATCAAAATCTAGTGTCTGATGTGCAAATGAAGCAAACCGCATGCAGCCCTGAAGTGCAAATGGCCTCTGAATGATGTCGGATCCATTATAATGGCATCTGATCTACATTAAAAAAAAACGTATGCTGTTGTTCACACTGGCAGCGTCTCTGTCTTTGATTGACGATGACATTATGCATGGTAGCCTATCTGCTGGATCTATACAAATTAAGAGTTTGATTAAGGGTTATAAAGTAATTAATTCTACATAAATGGCAAGAAAAAACATCATCAAACTACAAATCAGTGTGAAAGTCAAACTCTTTAACTCGTGTATATATACCAATACGTATAGTATATACATATAAAATTCATAAAAATACTAAAAATATACATTTATTTATTTATTTAGTAGTAGTAGTATTGAAATTTGAATTGCTCTATATGTTTAACAACTAATAAGAATAGCTTTAATAGCGAGATTCTTTATTGGTTCATCTGTGGAGAGATGGGGTATAAAATGTCACAACATCCAAAAGACTTTTAACTGTGTCAGCTTCTACTTCTACTTCTACTTCACCATCTCTAGGAAAAAGATGAATGAATGTTGCAAACGTATGCATAAATGGATAGGCTACACTGCAGCATATGAATTGAGTGCACTATACCCATCATTCCACTGGGTAGAGCTATTCCTTTCACATCCACAATCTGAAATCTTTTACATGATTTTGAGTTTTTCATAACCACAAACCACCTCTTAAACAGAAGTTTATGTTCACCAAGACTGCTATTATTTGATGAAAAATTACAGCAAATACAGTACTACTGTGACATTATTACAATTTAAAATAACTTGAATATTTGAATATATTTTAAAATGTAGCTAATTTATCACTGACAAAGCTGAATTTTCAGCAGCCATTTCTCCAGTCTTTAGTCTCACTTTTAATCAATTTAATGCATCCTAGCTGAATAAAAATCTTACTAACCCCAACTGACCCCAATCTTTTGAAAGGTATAGTGTATTTCAGTTTCTTGCAAAATATGAACGCCCACCAAATTTACCTGCTTGCATTTGAATTGCCCAAAAAGAGACCGATCTTGCACTGCATGTTTAAAAGAGAAAACTATACAAATAATAAAATGTTAATTGATAAATGGATAAAAATCCAATTAAATGTTTAAAATGTAACAAAAATCATATTAATATAGATTCAAATTTAAAGAGAAGGAAATATGTAATAATATATTGTGATTCGTAGTCCTCTTTGAATAGAGGCAAAAAATTATAAGTACTTATGTGAAAGTAAAAGGCTTATTCGGACAGAAAAACCCCTTAATCACATTTCCCAGCATATAAGAGGTCTTGACACATTGAAAAATAGAACTCGGTGTTCTCTATCATATGACCACACAAAGAAGTTGTCCAGAGTTCTCACTTCTTCTCCTTTCTTGAAAATACAAGCATGAAAATAAGCATACTAAGTAGTGCATTCTGAAAAGCCTCATTATAATTCTTTTCTTTTGTATGTGTTTGAGGGTGGAATTGGCACTGTACTAATTCACCATTTAAAACCAGTAGGCACACACTTTATTCATTATCTGTCTATTATCTTATCCACAGACGAGGGCAAACAGCGGGAGGGTGAAAACATGATACAAGAGAGAAAGAGACTGACTCATTAAATATTTATAATCCTGCGGTCCCATCCATTCAGTTGTGCTAAGCACTGTCAAATACACACCATTCACCATTCTGGGAGCAATAGCCCTAGCTCTTTTCAAAAGACCAATTGTATTTTACCTCTCAATGGCTCACTCAGGAACAGGAAAAGCTACCAGCGGTGGCAAACATAAAGAAATCAAGGACACAGCAAAACCTTATGACTGAAGATATGGTTTATCTTTTTGAACTTTCTCACCCTACTGTTTTCCCCTGAACATTTTCTTAAACATGCATGTGCCTGACTGACCTCTGTTATGCAACACAGAGTTGCAGACTGTGTTCTGTCCTGCTGAGGCATCTCATTATGCAACCAGTTCTGCTGAAAGGCGGGCCACTATAAAATCAATAGTCTACATTCTCCTGATTTTACAGCAAAGGTTTGTCTGACCTTGCCAGCCTTTTTGATTGCACACACATATACTATTAAACATTAATTAAAAATAATGCTTGGCTTGTTACTTTGAGTGCACTAACTTAATCTGTTTTGTTTATTTATTGGTTCATCAGCCATAATATAGCCTACTGTTAAGAAGTCCTCTGACCCTGTTCAGACAGCTAAAAGTATCAAAGCTTTCAAATTTAATGGTCATACACACAATTGTATAGCAGTGAATTTATTTTTCTGCAAGTATGCTCTCAATATAAAAATAGCCTACTACACCAGTAGCCTAACGCTCTTCATTAGCAAACAGTGCCGTTAAAATCTCCGATATAGATTATTTATTTATTTTAAAGAATTGTTATTTGTGTTCAGTTAAAAAGGTAACAATTAAAATGTCTGTTTAATAATTGATTTAATATTAATTACTATATTACACTAATAATTATATTTGACTGCATCGTGTTCATATCATCTTGCGCAGATGAACTCCATCCAAGAAGTCCCGCCCATCGAACGTCAATCACTTCTTCCACCAATCATATGTGTCCAGAAAACGCAGAGAGGCGGAGTCGAGTTGTTCAATTCGAGCCCTCCCCACTGATCTATAATAGATTAAACATATAGATCAGCGGCCCTCTCTCATTTTATTTCCTACAACAAAGTGGCCTTCTCAACGCAATTTTAACCTTTAAATCTTTTTTTCAACCAGCACATAGATTCGCATAATTGAGAGACGTAAAAAATTTAAGCTTAACACGTAGATACATCTCTTTTAAGAAATGATTCACAGCTAACAGTGTCGCATTACCGGGCTTGCAGAGATCCGCGTAACTTACATGTAAACATGGGCACGTCAGCGCGCGATTAACGTTTCCCGGTACCGCCGTACTAAAGGATGGATATTTGTCTTTAAACCCAGGTAATTGTCACTTTATCATGTTTTTAATCGCTATATCGGCGGGACTCGACACTGAATGTACGCTATACATTTCGTTTTACGCTACACATATACACGTTTTCGCTCCGCAAATAGTGGCTGCGTCTCAAAACCTAGTGGAGTCCCTTTCTAGGTAACGTTAGCGTTTTTAGAACGTAACAGTGTTTTCTAGGTAGATAGCTTGCTATGTTTTGAGCTATCTTTGGATACCGGGTGTTGTTGTCACTGACAGTAACCTGCTGTAGCCGGTTCAGACCGTGTTGTTTCGCTTCTTCCACTCAAACAGTGCGAGTTTCATGAAACGTGGTGAAAGCTACTCTCTTAAGATCGCGTTTAGATTCATGGATCTGACATACCATTATTTCCCTCTCTAATACTGCGTCCAGCAGTAGTAAAAATATTTCTGGTAATGTTTAGGGCGTATAATTGTAATACATTTATAATGTAAAGGATTCTTAAAGAACCAGAAGGGGCTTTAAAAGTGCACAGCAGGTATCAGACCACTGGGCAAATCCAGATCAGCTGATGCTGTTAACGTGGCTTGGATTTGTTTTGCACCGGGCATCAGATGTGTTTCTTTCTCTCTGTGTTTTAGGTCTCTTCATTCTCTTCTCCTTCTGCCTGAGTGTCAGTCATGGACAGCACTAAAGTCACTCTGACAGTGAGAGGGACCACAGCACTGGGTAAGAGGAATAATTCAATAGAAGTAACCTATAACACAGTGTACAACTTTCACTAATAAGTCATTAACAATTATTACATTATCAATCAGAAGTTCAACTGTGAAGTATATTTGCATATCTATTGACAGAAGGTTTTCTTTTAGACGCTTACTAATTGTGTAATTTAAAAAGTTTTTATTAATAAAAACAATCAAGACAATCTAATTAAACTAATGTAAATGTGATATTTTGGAGTTGTTTGAGTGTTTTCTGATGCTATGACTGACCTAGTCATCACATCCCTTCTATAGTACATGCTATAGCCTATAGATTTAATATTTTTTTTAGATAATTTAGTTTAAAGAAGTTGCAACATTGAACTAAGAACATCCCGTTGAACTTGAGTAAAAAAGTACAATTTCAGATTTGTAAGTCACTCGCTTTGCATGCTGTTTTAAACTAGGTCAACCTGTTTTACAGTGTTTTATGGTTCTAGCTATGTAGGTACATTGTTTGATGTGATTTGAAGCATTATAATGTAATAATATGATAATGGTGTTAACTGAAGTTATTATATGTACATTACATTTACATTTGATTAATTTAGCAGACGCTTTTTTCCCAAGAGGAGTAGTTTAAAAAAAATAAAGTGTTATTATTAAGCATTTATAAAATGTTAACGTTTAAAATGTAATATTTGAGAAAATAACATATTCTTTAGTTAGTATGTGTTAAGTTAATATTAACTTCATGGCAGATCAGTAATCTTTTGTGCATAATGTAAGTACATTATCAATAAATACTGCCTTCATTTTTGTGGACATTTATTGAAGTAATTAGACATTTAATCATTTATTCAGAAAATATAGTACAATGGACATTTTTTTTGAAAAGTTTAAAAGTTTAAGTTAACTTTAGAATCATTACCATACATTAAATTGAAAAATTCTATATAATTGTTATTATTACTATGGCTATTGTTGTTAATTTAAGTATATATGTATATTTTGGTTGTATTAAATTGTTAAATTATTGTAAACAATGTATTGAAATTACATTGTAATCATAACATTGTTGATTTTGGCATAGATGTGGCAGTAAAAGTAAATAAAAACATTGTAAAATGTGCTAATGTTATTATTAAAGAAATGTATTACAAAATCTCACCATTAAAAGTGTATTTTTGCTATAGTCGTAATATAGAAATGAATAATACAAGAAATGTTTTGGTAATAATAAGCATTATCAAGTTATTTTAACCATGCATGATTGCATCACAAATATAACCTGTATCTATATTTATTGTCTGGCAAATGTTGACGTGATAAATATGATAGTGTTGAAAAGAATGTCATCTTTTTGCACTGTATTACTTGGAGACACATTCCTTTGCTTACCACAAAGGAGAGAATTAATAAACTATATTTTGTTTCTATATCAGGCGAGGTGATCGCAGTGGTTGGCAGTTGTGAATCCCTGGGCTGCTGGTGTCATCAAAAAGCCGTGACCCTGCAGCCAGCAGAGGAGGATGGGTACATGTGCAATGCCATCTTATGTTTGCCTTCCAGCGCAAGCATAGTTACCCTTGACCCACATATTTATCTTCTGTGTCTCGTCTCAACCCAGCACCTTGTGGAGAGCAACCGTTGAGGTTCCTAGAGGGGGTGAAACCAAATATCGCTACTTCAAGGGATTCATTTTGGAATCCAAGGTGAGATTTTCTTTTCCTAGTAAACAAACAAGATAGAAGTGATTCCTAGAAGGTTCACAATTAACCTTTAAAGCCCCAATGGTGAACTGATTACCCAACACAGAAAAAGCGCAAGGTCTCGAGACATGTTTTTTTAAAGGTGACATATCATGAAAATTTGACTTTTCCAGGTTTTAAGTGCTATAATCAGGTCCCCGGTGCATCTACCAACAAAGGAAACGTGAAAAAGATTAACCCAGTAACTTTGTTTTGGTTAGCATTTTTCTGCAAGCATCTGCAAAAAAGAGCGCGTCTGATTTCGCTCCCCTAGTGACGTGGCAAAGGGATCTTAGCATTTTTCTGCAAGCATCTGCAAAAAAGAGCGCGCCTGATTTCGCTCCCCTAGTGACGTGGCAAAGGGATCTCATTATAATATTACCGCCCCTTAATCTGTAAGTTTCCACCCACGGCGCCATCATTTTGATTTCGCAAGCGACAACGGTGTACCAGTTCTAATGCCATGGTGAAAGTTTGAGCAAAACATGCTAACTGTTCTGTCTTTGGCTGCACAGACGAGCACAGAACACTATTTAGAGTCCCAGCCTCAGAGGAGACAAAAGAGCAGTGGATTTATTGATTTATTGAATGTATATTGCTGCTGCCACAAAGATCTAAAATAAACATGCAATTTATTTTCCAGCTGTTTACCTTCACAGACATAACCGACTGTTTTTGTAACTCGTGTGTGTTTTTAACGTAAACTTGTGTGTGAATGAGAACTTAGTTTAGTACTCACATGCTGTGGCAGCCGCTTTCTGTCCGTGTGCTTCGGATGTGTGCGCTCAGAAAACCGCATATCAGAAGTTTAAACTAATAACTAACATGATTTCAGCGCGATAAACATGATAATCAGAACCAAAACAGATGTTTTTTAGCAGGTATGAGCTGTAATGGTGCAGCTCTATTCTGGAAAATGGGGCGGGGAGCAGCAGCTCATCTGCATTTAAAGAGACAGGAACGAAAAGCAGCCTGTTTCTGCTTCCACTAAAAATAGGCATTTTCAAAATGATATAATAAAGGATCTGTAGGGTATTTTGAGATGAAATTTCACAGACACATTCTGGGGACACCAGATACTTATATTACATATTGTAAAAAGGGGCATAATATGTCTCCTTTAAAAGTTGAACTTATTGAACTTGAGCGCTGCGTTTTTAGAACGCCGTGTCATGCGCAAGACACGTGATCACAACCGGTCAAACACGTCAGTCTAGCACATGTTTACATAGAAAAAAGAATGCAAGTAATAAAATGTAATAGATTTTTTAAGAGTTGAAGTTGTTGAAATCCTTCTGTGTGCGTGTGTGGGGTTTCCAGGTCATTCTCCTCACAGCTGTTAATCTCTTTTAGCTGAACTCCACTCAGTTCTGGGTACTTTTTTTTTTTTTCTTTTTCCCCTGGAGAATGACATTTCTGGAACAGGTTTCCTGCGAGCCCCTCCTAACATGTTGTCCTTTATGCATAATATTTACATGTCAGTTGTTATCTCCCAGCCAGAAATATTCTTTTAGAATTTAGAACGGAAATATTTTCAACAAGAATTAAGAATTTAGAAACAATTATTCATAGTTAGGGAAGTATTAGCGGAAAAGTAAGCTCATTTGAGGTGGTAAGTACAAGGTTTTCCAAAGCTTTTTTTTTTTACGTATATAAATAACCTGGAGATCTCTAGTTAAACACTGTGAAAAATGCCAATGTGTTTCTTCTGACTAATCAATCAGTCCACTTTTCAGATGTCAACCAACTGGCTGGCTGGCAGAAAGTGGTGACTATATTTCATATTCTTTTTTCAGGAGTGAGACTTTGGTTTGAATGGCCAAAGTGGGCTTTGTTTTTCCAAAATCTGTTCATAATCTTAACCCCCATTTGAAATTACAGAATGCAGGTGGGCCATGTCAAGTCATAGTCAGTAGATGGGAGACCCATCAGCTGCCACGCTCATTGAGTCCCTCAGGTATCTGATCCCAGAATAGTCCACACGTTTGAGTGTCTAATGCAACCTGTAGACTCCTTCCTTCATTCTTATTACATTCAGATCAGTTTGTCCCCTTTAACTCTAAGCGTGAATTATCAATACATGCTGAATTCAGCTTTTTTTAAAGACTACATGAAACATTCACAACACATTTCACGTTTGAAATATGACATATTTCCAAATGAATGGAACTATTGGAAAGTAATGTGATGTGGGACTTAATTTTATCTCTCAGAGCATTACTAGACTTTAGAGTGGCCATGATTGTTGTTGGTTAATATTATTTTCCCCTACCCACATTATTTTCTTATTTTCATCAGTGTATCATGCACAATAAGACATGCATAAATCATTGATGCATGTTCTAAAGAAAATAATAAAAATGTCTATTTCATAGGATTTTAGTGTTATTTGTCATGGACAGATGTAGTGTCAATAAAAGCCACTTAAGGGAATCTAATGGAACGTAATTATTAGAAACCATAACATTTAGTGGGCTATTACTCCTCATAGATAAACAGAGCGAAGCAGTTTTCACTGGCGCATTTTTGGGTTTACAAGCAACCCTTTTTTTGCTTTGCCTTCCTCTAATTTAGCCACTTAAAATGTTTGGGTTTAATTCTTTAAAGAAAGTTTTTTTTTTTTAATATGTTCATTTTTAATAGTTGATTTTTACATTAGAAGCTACATTAAAAAGATCTATTTTAAAACACATATGCATTTAAGGCTTCTTTATTTACATGCACAACACACTTTTTATTTCTTTGAAAGAAGTTTTTAAAATAATTTCTTTAATTATCTTGAGTTTATTTTTACATTAAAAACAACATTAAAATGTATTTTAAAGTATGCATGCATTTAACGCTTCTGTATTTACATACACAACACAATTAACACACATGCATTTAACAAACTATGCAAAACAATTTATTACATAACACAATACATCTATACTATTGTTTTTTTTTTTTTTTACTTGGCAGGATCCATAGTTTTAATCATGTAACTGTTTGCTCCAGATGCAACGTGTTATGTTCTTTAAAAGTTTGTCAGCATTTCTTTGGGTTGCCACAAAACAGTTTGCTTGCATGGTAACACTTGCTGGATTATGCATTTAGATTATTGTTATTTAACTTTTGCCAACCAAGTATTAATCTATTATAATTATCTTTAGTGTTACTCTTAAATTCTAACATGCCCATTTCTTGCTTGCATGATATAAGGCTACAAACGTGTAGAGCTCCATCCAGTACGGAGCAAACTGAACACTTTCAATTTTTATCTGTATATTTTGATTGTTTAAGAAACAAACCAGAAAATGAATGTGCCATGGTGGTGGTGTCTATTTACTCTGTACTGGTGACTCTTAACTTTTGTAGATGTGTAGCAGGAGCAGTTGACCTTCCATATTAAATTTTGTTATGTCTTGCAGAACCTGAGCTCGTGATTGACGATGGACATTTTGGAGTCCATAGTAAGTTTGATCATTTAAACTACATAAACGTTTTAATGCAAAACGAAACAACATCATGCTATCTTACTTACCATGCAAATAAAAGTTGTTTGATCTGCAGATGGCATTGAGTGTGTGGACTCTGGCTGGTTGACGTGCCAGACAGAAATTCGTCTCAGGCTTCATTACTCTGTGAAAACTCCAGTACCTATTACTAAGAAAAAATTGAAGAAGTCACGCTTCAGGTAATATCCTTCAGTACAGAATACATATTTAACTCTTAGAAAGCTTATCTCAAGGTCAGTCAGTCACAAGGTCCTTAGAAGTATGTTCTAAGAAAAAAAAATACTAGTCAAATTGATCTGTTAATTAGTGGGATGCAAAATATTGCAATATTTTTTTTTCAAGTCAAGCACTATACATTATTATAGACCAAGTACTAAACATTTATTTGTCTTTTCAAATTCTTATTATACTGTTTTGATGCCTGATTTCACTCAAAGAATATGCTAAAATATAATTCATATATTTTAGATTGAAGCTGATGCTGGAAGGTATCGAGGAGGAAGAAGAGGAAAGCCCTTCATCATGGCATAAGATGACCACTATGCTGGAGTTCAGTATGATCAGTGACAGCGGATATAAGTCTCGTCATTCCCAGCCAGAATGTGGATACGCCCTTGAACCCTCCCAGTGGACCGAATACAGTATTCACACCATGGACCCCGACAACCTAGAGCTCACCTTTGAGTTCTTTGAGGTAATCTTTGGTATTGTTTAATAGGAAGATTTTGTCCACAATTGCATCACAAAGCATGTTGATGGAGTTTTTAAATTAATTTACGTTCATTTTGCACGAATCCTTTTGGTGACTTATGATTGTTATGTTACGTCTTTGTTGTTTAGGAGGACCTGAGTGAGACCGTGGTTCAGGGTGATGTCCATCCAGGTCACGTGGGCACCGCAATCCTCTTGTCATCCACTTTTGTGGAGAGTGGCAAAGATCAGGGTGTGGTCACCCTACCCATCATGAGCCGGAATGCCAGACAGACTATTGGAAAAGTTAGAGGTATAATCAGTACCACAATGCACTGTTGTTCAAAGTCTAAACATCTCATTTATTTTACACCATAAAACTAATGCACATTCCTGCTGCCCATGATAGTATCTGTTCTTTTACTGCATGCACACAACATTTGCCCCTGTAAACACGTCACAGACTATGTAAATAGAGGGTAAAGTCACTCATGTTGGAAAGATCCACTCCCTGCTTGCATTGTAGCTAAGTAGCTAGATACTGTGGTTATGATGCCATTCATTTACTGATGTGCTGATTTCATTAAATTTAAGCATTAAGTGTTGGCTTAAACATTAAATAAAATAAATGCTTTTATTCTTTATGGGATTTCAGTGGATTACTTGGTGACGCGTCCTATCCAAGGCTTTCAGTGTGACATGAGCCAGTCTTTCACCAAATACTGGAAGAAAAGGAGCGCTCTGGTTGTTGGACACAGAGGAGCAGGAAGCACACATGCTCCCAAGTGAGTAGCAACAGTGTGGAGATATATATGTGTGTGTGTGTGTGTGTGTTTGTGTGTATACAAGTCAAGACATCTGCAAATATGATTAAAAGATGAATATGAGACAAAACTACAGAATGTCACATTTTATTATTAGCTGTTTCAACACATACATGTTTTACCAAATAAAAAGGACAGCACTTTTAGAGTTCATCCCACTATTTGATGTGAGCATAAGTATTGGGACAGTTGAAGTTAAAGGGTTAGTTCACCCAAAAATGAAAATTAGCCCATAAATTACTCACCCTCAAGTCATCCT
>NW_015552686.1:38970-40722 GCF_001515605.1 Sinocyclocheilus anshuiensis
CGCCTCATATACATAATTTAATCATATTTACAGATTTCTTGACTCCACAGCAAACAGAGCAATTTTTTTTTACTGTCCCAATACTTATGGAGGGCACTGTATATGTTGTTTTCCCAGACATTTTTTAATCAGTAAATTAAATAAATGAATAATAAATATAAGACTAATGTTACGAACTGAATATAAGACCAAAACTTCTGTTAGTTTTACTTTACAGGTGACAAGTTTTTACAATTTAAATTTTTTTTTACTATTATTTTTATTATATTATTATAATGATTATTATTAATTATTTATTATAATAAATTATTATATATTATTAATGATCCTACAAATAATTTTTTTTATTTAATTACAATTTCACATTAGTAAAATCCCTTCAGATCCCCTGACATTTTGCACTGAAACTAAGTAAAAAAATATTGACCTCAGTCCTGTTGTTTTTTTAATTTTTTTTGCAACAGATGTTGCCTTTCAAACATCTAAGGTGTGTATTGACTTTTGAATTTTTGCACAGCCTGTGTAACAGGCTCTGTAAAAACTATAAAGCAGGAAAACATAATAAACACACCTTAGTTTATGATGACACAAGCACACTTCAGTGTTGCTGCATGAACAAACTTTGATGCATGTTTAACAGAAAGAAATTTGTTGCTGATGAAAATATGATTCTCTTTTATTTCAGGCATCATAAGATCAGGGAAAACACAATTGCCTCATTTCTAAGTGCGGCCAACCATGTGAGTGTAAATAAAGAATGCAACTCAACCAAAATGCATTAAGTTTTGTTATATAAAATATAAGGTTAAAGCGTATCTTGTTTTTTCCACAGTGAGCTGCTTATGTAGAGTTTGATGTTCATCTCTCTAAAGATTTAGTTCCAATCGTATACCATGATCTCACCTGCTGTATTTCTACTAAAAAGGTAACAATCACATTTGGCTCCCATTACTTGACAGTGAAAAGTCACTGTTTGCACAACTCATTTAGTGTCCTTCAGTATAGTAAACACTGATCGAAACTGCAGAACAAAAGGAAAAAAGATAATCTATTCGCTTGTGCTTTACATTTCTTGTGTCCTTTTATAGAAAAATGACAAGAAATCAATGATATTGTTCGAAGTTCCTGTCAAAGATCTTACATTTGATCAACTTCAGCTTTTAAAAGTAAGGCTTATTTCAGATTCATTTGCTGTGATTGATCAATGAAATGCAATTATCTCCATGCTGATATTGATGAGTGTGAATGCGTTTGGTTTTCACAGCTGGCCCACACAACTGCCATGGAAGTTCATGACCACAAAGGTAGAATTTGGATTGATTTATGTCACGAAAGTACAATACAAATGCAGATCATTATATAACTACTTGTCAAACTAGTTGGTGGCTTTAAAGACCGATTAATGTGCAGTGTTTTGTCTGTTATCCACAGTCAGGTTCCTGAAGTAAAAATCTAATTCAAAATCTCCATAATGATGTTTTTTTTAGTGCTAAGAAATATAAAAATTCAAATACTTTTTTTGCTTTAAATCAGTGTTGTGATTGATCTCAGATCTGGTTGTTTTTGTTTAGGGCTTAGAATCCAAGCCTCTGTTGAGATGTATTGAGCTGAATAAACAGTTAACTGTTAAATAGAGAAAGATAATTGTTTTTGTGGGTTTGCTTTGTCTAGACTTGCAGGATGAAGAGGAGTATATAGATGAGCACCAGCCTTTCCCTTCCCTTTCACAGGTATGACAGCTTTATCTCTTCA
>NW_015552686.1:43855-54553 GCF_001515605.1 Sinocyclocheilus anshuiensis
TTTTTTTTTTTTTATCTTTTTTAGTAGTTTAAGCAACTTTTTCACCTTTTTTATTGACCAAACATTTAAGAAAATTGTGGTAAATGTTTGCTTATATTGCCAACCTGTACTGCTTGGTTAACCTCTTTTCTCATTTGATATTATGTTTCAGATATTCCAGGCTGTTCCAGATCATGTGGGATTCAACATTGAACTAAAGTGGATTTGTCAGTTCAAGGTTTGTGTTGCCACAAGCTGGTTTGATCTCAAGTGTTACTGGAGAGAAAAACACCCTCATGTATCTGTTTCTCCAAACAGGATGGCTCCTGGGATGCGAAACTCTCCACCTACTTCAGCATGAATCAGTTCTTGGACATCATCCTCACATGTGTGCTGCAGAACGCTGGCAATAGGAGAATAGTCTTCTCATGTTTTGATCCTGATGTCTGCACAATGTAAGAGGTCTTGTTCATGTGCATATTCTAATAATGCACAGATATTTTAAGGTTATATATATTTGTACTATGGCAGGCAATTTAAGCACAGTATAAACCAACCACATGTTTCTTTAAAATGTATTTGCACAATAAGACCAGGGACATTACTCACCCTTAGACTGTCCAAAATAGACGTCGACCGATATGGGTTTTTCTCTGGCCGATGCCGATATTTAGAAATCAGGGCAGCCGATATATGATGCTAATTTGTTTGGCCGTTTTCTTTTTCTTTTTTCCCCTTCATCAGTGTACAAGATAGTAATAGTAGTAGTAGTAGTAGCTTAATTCATAATAATAATACATGGCTCAAAACTTAAGCACCTTCTCAAAAGAGTTCTGAAGCATGCTTTTTGTTTGTTTGCTGACAGACACGTGTTTCCCACAGACTTGTAAATGCAAATTGATTCTCTGCCAGCAGGAGGCGCTGTTGGAGCGGGAGATATAGCGGTTTCTCCGGTAACGGCTGTAATCAAATCAGCCCTGCGCTCACAAACGCTACTTTATCAGGCATTGCTGGAAAGAGAAATAAAAATGACATCAAAGCTTTTCTGAAGACGGTCGGTTCTTTTCAAAGATACATTCATATAAAAACACCCGCGCTGCATTTTAATTTTGAAACGTGCAGTGCTCAGTTTATTCAAGGAAGTATAAGCCTTTTGGAAAATCTATTTGTGGCGGTCAGTTTTGATATTGTGACGAGCCGCCACAAATAACTCAATTTATGGGAAACACTGGACACTGCTATAAGTCAAATGGCCATCTAGGTGATAACAAAAATAAAACTAAAATAGTGTGAGTTCTCGGTCTGGCGTTCCACAACAACGTTTAGCTGCCCGCAGATGCGCCTGCCTATAAATCAGCCTAATTTGCAGCACAATCGGCCGATGCCGATTAATTAAAAAAGGCCAAAAATCGGCCCAATTAATCGGCCGGCCGATCAATCGGTCGATCTCTAGTCCAAAATGTAGATGAGTTTGTTTCTTCATCAGAACAGATTTGGAGAAATGAAGCATTGCATCACTTGCCCACCAATGGATCCTCTGCAGTGAATGGATGCCGTCAGAATGAGAGTCCAAACAGTTGATAAAAGCATGATAATCCTCAGGTAATCCACACCACTCCAGTCTGTCAGTTAACGTCTTGTGAATAAACAAATGTAATCAACAAATCCATCATTAAGGTGTTTTTAACTTAAATGTTGCCTCTGGCTAAAATATGAGTTCTCTATCCATTATTTTGCTTTCTCCAGTGAAAAAGTTGTTTTGTCTGAATCAGGAGAGAAATATGCACAGGTCAAGCACCGTTTACAAGCGAAAACAGTCTAAAACAGTTTTAAACAAATATGTTTGTGGATTTTGATGTGAGAGGACAATAGAGGATGGGCTTTTTCACTGGTGTAAGCAGTATTATGGATTTTGGACTTATATTTTGGCCAAAAGCAACAGTTTAAAATGCCTTAATGATGGATTTGCTTCTTACAAACATGCAGCTTTTCACTTCACAAGGCGGTAATTGATGCACTGTAGTGATGTGGATTATTTGTGGATTATTATGATGTTTTTATCAGATGTTTGGACTCTCGTTCTGACGACACCCATTCACTGCAGAGGATCCCATTGGTGAGCAAGTGATGTAATGCTTCATCTCTCCAAAACCATTCTGATGAAGAAACAAACTCATCTACATCTTGGTCTGAAGGTGAGTAAACTTATAGCAGATTTTCATTTTTGGGTGAACTATTCCTTGAAAGAATAAATAGTCAACCCTGATGTTGTGGTTAAGTTGAAATAAATTATGTTGTCTTCTTTAGGGTGAGGCAAAAACAGAACAAATACCCCATCCTGTTTCTGACCCAAGGAGTGACAGACCTCTACCCTGAACTCATGGACATCCGCTGTCAGAGCACTAAGATCGCCATGAGCTTTGCTCAGAGTGAGAACATACTAGTAAGAGAACGGTGGTGTGACAGCACAGCTATCTAATCTAATTGTGTTGTTTGGCTTCTGTGAGATTTGTTTACCTGCAAGAGGAATGTGGCTGTATTGTTTTCCATGTCAGAATTCATGACAAAGATGAAATAAAGACTTTTCAATGCGCTCACAGGGAATCAGCGCTCACACTGATGAGCTCTTGCGAAACACGGAGTTCATCAGAGAGGCTCAGTCTAAAGGGCTGGTGGTCTTCTGCTGGGGTGACTACAACAACGACCATGACAACAGGATGAAGTTGAGGGAACACGGCATTGATGGCCGCATATATGACAGGTGGGCTCTAATTTGTCTTGCCGTACTAGGGAACATTCGGTTCCTCGCTTGCTAATCCAACAGCAGTCTTTATAGGGCTGAGAATATTGATTAAACGTTTACTTGCGTTACATATTAACATCATATAGTTAAACATTTCACACGTGAAAAGCAAATCAGCTAGTGATAAAGGTACAGTAGCAATAACATTCTGTTTAATTCTAAGAGTCAGAAAAGGGGTAGAAATTGGTCAATTGTGTTTTTGGCGTGAGAAACAAAAACTATAAGAACTCAGGGAAAATAAATAAATGCTACAAACATGTAGAATGTGGTGACATTGTTGAAAGAGTAATCATAAAGTAGAAGCATAATGCATTAGCCCACAGCAGGTGATGTTATCACCTTAATTTGACTGCCATGTTGACTCTTTCAATATAGATTCCATGACAGCCTTTGCATTCATGTCCGTGTAAATCACGTGTGGTTTATGGCTGTTCCCTGATGGTCCGGGCATATCAACACAGGTCTGATTGAAGCTGTGTTTCATTCTGGGTAAAGGTTAAACTAATCAATGATGTTCTGTGTTTATGCTTGCACTTTTCAATTCGTTACAATCAGACTGAACCTCTGTCCGCTGTGTAAATATCATCATTGTGTATGTACAGTATGTGTTAAAAATGTAGCTGTAAAATGTATCCAGTAAAAGCAGCTCTGAGGTCCATCAAACACTGACATATGTTTACATAACAATGCAGTGTTTGCAGATTTTTTTTCTTGCACTTTCTGACAGTTCAGCTAATATTTGTTCTGTATATTTGTTCCTTCTCCACTGCAGTAAAACCCTTAAGACCTGCTTAGAGAAACTGTGTTCCTGTTTATTGAAATGTAATGGAATAATTTACCCAAAAATGAAAATTCTGTCATCATGTTTTATCTCTGCTCATTCCAAACCTGTATGTTTTTTTGTTTTTTTTAGTTTCGTTAGTTTGTCATTTATTTAGTGTTAGTTATTTTCCTTGCAATTTGGAAAAATTGTTCATTATTTTTCGTATTAGTAAACACACACAATACTTAAATATATACAATAATAACCTTTTACTACCAAAACCAACCAACCAAACAGTCTGCAAAAGATTTCAAGTTTAACCTTTAATTTGTTTGATGTGACTCTATTTCCTTGGTAACCAAATATTTATATGCATTATTGACTCTTTCCACATCTCTCCTTAAACTTTTAATCCCTTTTTCCTTTTTTAAATGTTCCTCACACCATGTTGTGGTAATTTGCCTCTTTTCTCAGAATACATGAATGCTTGGTGCCAAAGCCCAATGCTTCAACTTCCTCTGACGCCCGTAATGTCTTCTGTTTCCCAGTTGTTTGTATTTTTTATTGGCATTTGGCTGCTGCCGACTGATCATTCTCACCGACTAGCACCACAAGAGCCGCAGTGTTTTACTGCAATGATGTGAGGCAGTAAAACTGTGGAGTTTTGTTTTTGACTAGCTTTTATTTAAATTATTCAGCACTGGGTTAAGGTTCAGCTGCCTGTTACATCATTCTGAGATTTCGATACTTCCTCTTTATGTGGGTGACCTAGTTTCCCTCCCACAACCCGTATTACACAAATTACAGTGCAGATGTGCATTTGTTTTATTTCAACTGTGAATTTTTCAGTACTAGCCACGTTAACAGTGCATGAATCCCCTTCGTGGACCTCAATGACTTAATCATTGAAGTATAAATGAATGGATGGATGGATTAATGGCTTCTGCTCTCAAACCAGCATGACTGAGGATCTTCATGAAGCATGGCAGAAAAATCCCCTCCCCTCCCGCAGATGGCTACTTTTACGTTAATGAAACTTCCTTCTAGCTTTTTCCTTGTTAGATGACACTCCTTTTTCTTTCCCTCAGCTAAAATAACGTTTTGTATCCACAGAATCTGCGATGACAAGCTCGAGCAGCCAAACATCTTCAATGTGGAGGAACAGGGTGGAACTCTAAAGGAGGTCATTCAAACGTGTGCCTGCTCCACCTACAGCATTCCCTGCTCCTCCATTCCGTGCGCAGGAAAAGCCCAGGAGGCCAATGGGGAGTCCGATTCCGGCCTCAGTTCCTCTTGAGACCCACACAGCCAGTCCACCTTCACTCTATGTCTGTAATCTTCCCACAATGCACCAGAACTAACGCACAAATACACTCTGTCATTAAGCCAAACTTAAGCCTGAGATGTTTTAGAGTGCAATCACGTGTAAAGAATGATATTGGGGACAATTACACAACGCTAGCTTCCACAAAGGCAATATATTTGCTTGGTTTAGCCAATTTGCTGTATATTTGGATGCAAAAAATGGTGTATACAATGTGTAATATTCTTGGGAACGCTCTTCAAGTATTTATCGATTTCTTTATCTGCGGAAGGAGTATTGAACATTAACACCCAATGTAGTATTTTAATTTCTTGAACAACAAAAATGCAGGATTATTATACCACGCAAATATAACTGAATAATTACAATTATTTAAAATAGCTATTGCATTTCAGTAGCTAAAAGTGAGGCCTGTCTCTTTAAAAATCTCTTAAAAGATTTTGAGTCTTGTCTTTAAAAAGACGCTCATAAACATGATCCTCCCCTGTATATTGTTATTATTTATTCACTACTGTATCCATCCACAGATTCATTCTGGTTTCAGCAGAACAAAATTTCATTTTTTTTTCATTCAGATGTGCAATTGACTATTAGCTCTTTACTGTAAATGGGTGTATATTTGAATGAATGTGCCTCTGTAAACCGGTATATGCTACTGAGCATCAGTGTGGTCTCATCTCTCAGCATGTATTTATACTGCTTCCTCACTGCAGGGCAGTGAAATCATGCATGTTTGCTGTTCAATGCCACACTGGACTCCAGCAGCTTGCTGTATGAATCCACACTCAGTGTTGTGGGTGACACCATGCCAACATACACCAGAACAACGGTCTGAGAGCCGGAATAAACACATTTAAAACCAATGAAATCCATTTTTTTTTTTTTTTTTTTTGTTCGGGATGATCCCAAAATCATTATAATACATTGGTTGTACACTATTTATAAGCTCATGCATTATGGGAAGAAAGTAGTACACTACATAGGATAGGAATGAAAGTGTACACTACAATTCAGACTATAAAATGGCTAATGCATCTTATAGTGCACTATATAGTAAAGCAACATATACTTTTCTTTCCATTAATAAATCATATGACGTTTTTCTCAAGAAAAAAAAAATCCAATCACTAATAGACCAATCATAAATTAGTATGCAAATATTGCCGGGTCGACTTTGAATGAAAAATATGAAATATAAAAAAATATATATTATTAATAATAACAATAATTATTATAATGCTAATATATCTGAAAATAATTGAGCATTAAAAATAATATAATTTATATTTTAAAATATTCAATATTCATAATTATTTAATTTCCAGGACCAGGTCATGGTGGCATAAATAATCATTTAATTAAAAACATACACTATAAGACTGAAATTATGTACAAAACATTGCGTGTAGTTTTTACATTAAAGGGCTGGGGCTGAATAAATCTCAAGTTTAAAAAAAAAGGTAGGTGAAAGGTAGGTACAAGTTTTTCCATCAAGAATATAAATCTTTGGTACAGGATGATTATAAATGTTAGAGCAAGTTGACTTCACTAAAGGGCACTAGATGTGGTGTTTAAATGTTTCATGTTAGGGTGTGTAATGTCATTCTGCAGCTGTGGTCGTGTCCATTAATATTTAACATTCTGCTCTGGCCGCAGGTGAGAATTTCAGTTGTTCTACCACATTATACCTATAAACATCAAAGGAAAATCACCAGCAAAACTCCCTTCCTCTCTAAAAGCTGTGTCTCAAATCATAGTGAGCTGCTCACATTCTGAAGCCACTTGTGATGCCCAGAGATGCTGTCTAGCTAGTTTTAAAACCGCCAATACCAGTTAGCTACGTGTGTTTCACATTGCTGCAAACGAGAGTGCAGAGGAAAGGAAACAAACCGCCCTTTCCTGAAATGAATTTGATATAAACAGAGGAAAGGTGTGATGCTTTTACTGTGCTTTGAAGGTGATTCGAGTTTTGAAAGTGTATACTGCTATAAAGTTCTACTTCAGCCTGTTTCTTCTTTCACTGTTTTGGTGTCTTTACACTTCCAGATATGCACTGTTAAAGTGTTTCTCAATGTCACACTCGTAGCTTGGATTTTCACATTTGGATTTTCACATTGTGTTTATATATTGGTTATTCTTGTTATTCAGTACCTTTTCATGTCCCAATATGTCTTACTATATTGGATAAAATAGTAAATTCACAATTAGTAAAGGCAGAAATCCTCTAATTTCATGCTAAAAGAAAACTAAATATTACAGGTGTATTTTTTTTTCCTAGATAGGCTTTCTTCGGCATATGAACTAGTCTGGTGATCTACAGTACCATCTAGTGCTCAGTATGGAATGTGCATTTATTCTTCGCCATAATAACCTGCGGTGGCAGTGCGGGACCTTGTTGCCGATTAGGCCTAATCAATATTGTGATGAAAGCATGCTCTCTTTATATGCAAATTGTAGCCTATTTGAGCTGTGCAAAACAATAATGAAGCAAAATTAAGCCTACGATGTTTTATCTTCACATACTCTACCTAAACTAAACTACAAATCTAATCAAAGTTAAAAAAAAAAAAAATTAATTTGACCATATTCTGGAGATTTAATCGACTACAAATCGCGAATTAATTCAGCTATTGTTTAGTTCAAATTGTTCTTATAACGTTAAGTTGATAAAAGTGCGGCTACAATGATTTCAATATGAAGTCAGGCATAATTTCTTACAATATAATAGTGCAATATTACGTAACGCGCATTTATGAGTCTCTATGGGAGTTGTAGTTTATTTGTGTTCTTCTTAACGGCCGTTTATTTAAGCTTGGTCGAAAAACTCCAAATCCCATAATGCTTTGCTCGAGCGTCCTGAACGCCCACGCTTAATAAACGCAATGACAGTAATCCCCCGCTGCCATAGTGACAGAGCGCAAGAGAAGCGGACAGATAAACGAAAAGAGGTTTTAGTGTTTATCTGTGCATTTAACCACAGAAATAATGGACAGTTCCGGGAAAGAAAAGGAGGCAATTCAGCTCATGGCTGAAGCCGATAAGAAAGTGAAGTCTTCCGGCTCATTTTTAGGAGGAATGTTTGGGTAAGATTAAATACATGCTTCCTTCCCTATTTATCCGAGTAGCCCGCTAACGTTAGTCTGTTAAAATATCATATTGTCAGTATGATCATGTTGCGAACCTTTGGTTTTATGTTTACCAGTTGCATAAAAACTGAAAATATATATTAATTTTATTGTAACGTTACAAGGACCCAAGCTTTGAGAGGCCGCTTTGCGCATCAATCGATAGAAAAGAGGGCTTGTTCATTACAATGCATAGCTGATTTAAAAAAAAAAAACGATTTTTGCATGATCATACTGACTTGAATAATGATAATAATTGATGTGATTTCATGATTGGGCCACTAAGTGAAGTGTTTTGTGTTTGGCGCATTAGTGGCGCAGTGGCTGCAGTATTTACATATTTTTTTTTTTGGTTTTATGTCACTCTAATAATATTAATAGAAAGGTAACACGTACAATGGTACTACCATCTTTATACATATTTATATATGGGCTTCAAATTATTATTATTTTTTTTAGTAATGTTTATATATGTACTTGGTCTGTATTTTTAATCTGTTACAAATTATGTAACAATAATGTAAAGTTAATGTGAAATAAAATATGGTACTATTTTAATATTCATCTTAAATGTAGTACAATAAAATATTTATAAGTGTACTGATTATACATTTTATGACAAATTAAACTAAATATTCGTTTATTAGAATAAATTACAATTTTAACATTTAACTTATTTTAAAATATATATTTAAAAGTAAAAAAAAAAAAACTTTTTTTAATAGTTATAACTTATGGTTTTACACGTTACAAGAATGGCTGATTAAAGCCATTTTTTAGTTTACATCCGTATTTTTTTGAAGAGCCTGGTGTCGACAGAAACAGTGAGATGCTTTATTGACACCGCAAACATATTCAGAACATATTCAGTGTTATTTCTAGTAAACAAGCTCTGACCTAGTATGTTGTGAAATGGATTGATTTCAAATAGTTTGAATTAATATGATATGAGGCACTTGAAACTGACCCAACTGAATATTCCCACCAGGACACAAGTTATCTAGGCCTTTCTGTTATACCAGCTATAATATTCTGACTTAACCCAATAATATATATAAAATAAAATTTTACTTGTAAATCCTAACCAGTATTTATAAAGCGTTTACCTTCTGGCTTGTAGATTTATTAGGAAAACATGATAGTTTTCATTAAGATATTAAAGTGGGAAAAGCATATAACTGCATCTTCCCACGTCTTTCAGAGGAAATCAAAAAGTGGAAGAGGCATGTGAGATGTACGCCAGAGCAGCCAACATGTTCAAAATGGCCAAAAACTGGAGTGGTATGTGCTTTTTAGTGGTGCAGACATGACATACTTCATCTTTATTGTATTATATAATGCTTAAAATGTCACTATGTAATATACATTCAAATAGTTTGAATACGAACCCTTAATTCGTGCATTTTAATATACGTTCAACTGCTAAAACATAAATATTTCTGAATGAATATAATCTCATTAGTGTCATCTTGAATAATTGTACAGCTTTGTTTGTAATTGACAGGATATATTATGATGTTTATTGTATATTCATATTCTTCTGACGAGGTTCGTGTGTTTGTATCCAGCTGCAGGCAATGCTTTCTGTCAGGCAGCCAGACTTCACATGCAGCTTCAGAATAAACACGATTCGGCCACCAGCTACATCGATGCGGGAAATGCCTTCAAGAAGGCAGATCCACAAGGTGAGGCCACAGAATCACAGATGACATTCAGTTGATTTCTTCTAAATAAACAGATGTTGATGCATCTCATGATGAAGATATCATATATGACTTGCTGATCCGTCATATCATTCTAAACAAGTTAATCCTATCACTTTATTGCTGAGTGGATTCATTAAATTAATCTGATTTTTATAAAAGAGTTGTTTCTGTGTGAACTGAACAGTGTTATTTTGGTGTTATTTCTATATTATTATAGTATTTATTAATATTTTGAATTAGCCTTTATATAAGTTTAGTTTTCATTGTTGTTTTTTTACTATTTTGTTTATGTGCTTGTCATTTTTGTTAGTATTTTTTTAAAATAATGTTTCTGTATAGCTTTAATTTTTAGTTTTAGGTTTAGTTTGAATTCTTTTAATACTTCAACATCTTTTATTTCATATAATAATCATATTATATAAATTCTTTCTAATTTTCTTTTTTTTTCCACCCCATTTTATTTGAAGTAATTAAGCAATTTGATTTCATTTCAGTTCTGTTTTAGTTTATGAAAACAATATCAGTACTGGACGTTTTAAGAACCTCGGAACAGTGAAGCTCAGACAAAGAATATTGTCCTTTTGACTGTACAGGTATATCTCCAAAAATTTGAATATCATGAAAAAGGTCAATATTTTTTGTCACTTATTTCAGAAAGTGAAACCCATATATTATATAGATTCATTACACAGAGTGAGAAATATTTCAAGCCTTTATTTCTTGAAATTTTGATGATTATGGCTTACAGATAATGAAAACCCAAAATTCAGTGTCTCAGAAAATTAGAATATTGTGAAAAAGTTTAATATTGGAAAGTCATGGTGTCACACCCTAATCAGCTAATTACCTCAAAACACCTGCAAAGGTTTCCTGAGCCTTTAAATGGTCTCTCAGTCTAGGTCAGTAGGCTACACAATCATGGGGAAGACTGCTGACTTGACAGATGTCCAGAAGACAGTCATTGACACCCTCCACAAGGAGGGTAAGCCACAAAAGTT
>NW_015552686.1:54580-67583 GCF_001515605.1 Sinocyclocheilus anshuiensis
GAAATATTTCACTCTATGTGTAATGAATCTATATAATATATGGGTTTCACTTTCTGAAATGAGTGACAAAAAATATTGACCTTTTTCATGATATTCTAATTTTTTGAGATGTACCTGTATATGGCATAAGAATGAATGCTGCATTGCGAATATTAGGAGTTTTTGAGGATATCAGTTTGTGAAGGTAGAAATGATGGCACAGTCCACTCAAAAATGTGTTGCAAAAATCAAAGAAAGTGTGCATTTGAACATACAGTTTCTTAGAAATGTACAAAATTCGAACTGTTCTTTAGACGCAATAATTCAGTATGTATGCAATATTGAGATAAATTGTTTATACATTTATCTATATGGACTGTCAATTGATTAAAAAGGTAATCAAATGAATTACATTTGACTAATTTGTTTAATCTAAAAGAGTAGGTTGAGGAGTAAAACACTGAATAGACATAAAGCGGCTTTATATAAATAGTTTTATTTCTATATCATTGATCATAAGTCTGACTGTCTAACTCTTCCTCCTCCTTCTCTTTGATGCTTGCGATTAGAGGCTATCAAGTGCTTAAACGCAGCCATTGATATTTACACAGACATGGTAAGATGTTTTTGTAGCAGTCAAAATCATATAATGTTCATCCAGGCTGTTCTATTGCTGTACTGTGTTTCATCATCATGGAGATTTTTAAACGGCACTTCATGTTTTTAGCTGTTTAGAAATCCACCAACTATTGCAGAAACTCCCAAAGAGCACTTTATAACAGACAGTAAGGCATTCCTCCCCCTTTCAAAATCTGGGGGAAAAAAATGTCATAAACGTCCGCAGATGAGGCCCAGAATCTGTATCCAAAGCACATATGGAATCAACAAAGCATGTAGATGTTCAGATAGAAAAGCTTGATGGATACTGAATGAGATATTCAACTGGCAGTCAGTTTTATAAAGTCTCCTTCTTTCTGTCTTCAGGGAAGATTCACCATCGCAGCCAAGCATCATATCACAATCGCTGAGGTGTACGAATCAGAGCTGGTGGACATTGAGAAGGTACAAAAATGTTTATTCAGTGTAAACTAAAGGTGCATCTTATGCTGAGAATGTAGAGTGCTGTAAGAAAGCTATATATTTTTTGTAGGACATTGAGTTATAAGTAGTATAAGTATAAAACACAAAACAACTGGATTGGTGCTTCTAAATTAAACAAATGTCCATAAGCTGAATTTACAAATGTTTAATTTTCCTCATCTCAAAATACATTTTAGGCAATTTGCCGTCTTGCCAACACGAAGGCTTGAAGTGTAAATTAGTACATTTACGTGCGCAAAGTTACACTGATTACGATTAATTTTTAAGGTCACACATTAAATGTTGTTCTCTTCTCAGCAAAAACCCAGTCGAGAAAATAATATATAATATTATTTACTAATGATAACAAAAATATTAATAATAATAATATATTGTTCTTGATAATAAATGACTATAATGTATTATAAATTGAGGTTACACTCTTGATGGGGTTCTTTTCCCAGCGTGTTCATTAATAGTCTAGAAGAAAAAACAAAAGAGAAAACAATATATTTTCAGAGAAAATAACATATAATATTATGTAATAGTAATAACAATAAAATATGAATAATGACAATAATAAATGATTATTATTGAAAATGAATTATTATAATGCATTATTTATTATTAATTAAGGTCACACTTTAAATGGGGTTCTTTTTCCAGTAAGTTCATAAACATTTAAGCAAAAACCCAGTCAATACCTAGATTTTTACTTCAATAATAATTGCAATAAAAAGTATTATTAATTATTATTATTTATTTTTTTTAAGATTCATTTTTGGCATATTTGCCTTTATTACGACAGGACAGTATTCAGACAGGAAGCGAAGTGGAAGAGAGGAAATAATAATAATTCATTATTATTATTATTAATAATAATAATAATAGATCATTAATTAATCTTTAATAATAACAATAAAATTATATTTGATAATACAGTTATTGTAATATTGTTAATGATAAGTTAGTATTATTAATAAATAATACATAATACATTTTTACAAATTTGAACAGCTTTTATAATCTTTCATGAAGTTGTCTTCTGATAGTTATCGGCTATAGTTATTTTTTTGTGAATGTAAACACTAAGTGTTTTACAGAACCAAATTCTGTCACCATTTAAGATGAAGAATTCTGTTTTTGATTGTCCAAAGGCGATTGCACATTATGAACAAGCTGCTGATTATTACAAAGGAGAGGAATCAAACAGGTAAGCCTGCTTAGCAGAAGCCAAATAATCAAGGTCTTGTTTTTTCCCGTTTAACCACTTTGTTTCTAAGGAGAGGTTTCTAAGATTAATTACAGCATTTTGAATGTTACTTAAGGCTTTAATGTGGTCTGTTTGCTTAATTTACAGCTCTGCAAACAAGTGTCTGCTGAAGGTGGCTTCATACAGCGCTCAGTTAGAGCAGTACCAGAAAGCAATAGAGATTTATGAGCAGGTAAGCCATCTGTCTGTCTCCTGCAGATGCTTACCACATTACTCGCTCACCAGCATTCGCTAAATCACTGGGGAATTCTTGTCTGTGTGTGTAAACAGGTTGGAAGCAACACCATGGACAATCCCCTACTGAAATACAGCGCCAAAGAATACTTCTTCAAAGCTTCCTTGTGCCACTTCATCGTGGATGAGCTCAACGCAAAGGTCAGCTCTCCATCAGGTCATCGTGCACGCATATATATGGAGAACTGCTGCAGATAATATGCATGTCTTTTTTTCCTGTTGTAGCTCGCTGTTGGAAAGTATGAAGAGATGTTTCCAGCCTTCTCAGATTCAAGAGAATGCAAGCTTCTGAAGGTTTGTGATAATAGAGTTTCCAGCATATAAAAACACATTTTGTAATTGGGGTGGTTTAGACTAGTAGGTAAAGTCTGCTTGCATTGAAAGACCTTATTACTTTATTAAATGCGTCTGTGTTGTTTTTTATTATAATTATTTAAATTGAGGCAATTCATTCAGCCACTCAGAATACTATAGTCTGTTACCAATAAAAGTTGATCAACATCAACAAAAGCAATATTTGCATTGCCAAGGTGCCACAGAAGCTGCATCTCACACGGCATGTTAATTTACATCTACACAGCTGCTTAATCCAGCTCAAAGGTGGCATACATGTATTTACATGCATAACTGAGATTATTGTCATTTTAAATAGCCTACATGACGTAAGACATTACAAATCCTTTTAGTCTTTTTTTTTTAGCATAAAATCAAGACTTCACATTGGTTATTGCATGAAATAAACGAAATGGCTATTCATATCAGGAATGTAGCGAATCAGCTCAAAGGGGAAATATGAATAATCAATCATAACTAGTTATGAATAATTATAAATATTTAGATCCGCTGTAAGTATTTACTTGACGTCTCAGTGTCAACTGTCTGTCAATTCTAAGAACGTTACTTTCCTGTTTAAGGAAAATAACTTTCTTATTGTACAATACTACAAAAATCTGCATGATTAGGGACTCCAGTTATGAGCAAACAATGAACAACCTCAAGTGTGATACAAGTAAGACTTTATTAACTACGTAAACACTTGAACTAGTCTAACATACACACACACGCATACAGTTGGCATTGGAAAATGTGTTTTCTCAAGTGGTTATATCTAGAGGGAGATGGATAGAATTGGGAGGGGTATTGTCCACTATTTGTTAAATATAACAAATACTCACGTGTCTGATCCACCTCAATCATTACAGGAATAAATTATATACAGAAAGCGAGCAAAGAATGTTCCTCATCATTGAAGCGGTCAATGTGAGTGCAGCAAAGACGATGTGTAAAAAGAAATCTTTGATGCAACGTGAGCATATCTAAATGTAATGATGTCAGATACACTCTTTAGTCATTTTCATATTTCACTTGAATTGTGAAGGGCAATTCTGTGTCTCTTTTTTGGCAATTTTGATGCCATTTTTGCCTCAAGCCTTCATTAATTTCCGAATCCTGTGACAGGTCATGGGCAACCACCCAAAACGCCCTAGCAATTGCATAGTATCATGACAAAAAGCACTCCGAAAATGTAATTTTTGCACCACCTTCAAAAATTTATATTCATTGTTGTATACTTATAAGAGGTTTTGTTTTTACAGAAACTTCTAGAGGCCCATGAGGAGCAAAACGCAGAGGCTTTCACAGAAGCAGTATGAATTTTACCTTCAGCTTCTTTTTGAAAAAAGTTTATCTTTGTTAAAAAGTCAATTTAATTGCAATATTTTCAATGTTCAAGTACTTTATACTTCAATCACTGGCATGAGTCTGGAGCGGGACGGTTGATGTGTTCAAGTCATGTTGAAAAGATGGTATTTACGCATTGAGTGCACATGAATATCCCCACAGTGTTGAAATTATGAGAAGGAAACTCTGAACTTTAGAACATTTGCTAGCTAAGTTAGATGCACAAAATATGATAGTATTGTAGAATTACAATATAAAACGATTCAATTTACAGTACCTTCATAAACTGATAAAAACATAAGAGCAAAAACACACCTGATCATTTTTTAGAAGTTTTTCGAGATTTTTTTTGTTGAAAAGGTGCCATCTTTCTCTGACAAGTAACTTGAACACATCTGACGTCAGATCCATAAATACAAACTTCCCAAGAGGACTTGAACACACCATATCTACTCGGCCAGTTTCTTATTTTTGCAGTTCTTTTTGGTGGTGCTAACGTTGCAGAAATCTCGTACTGTGTTCATTCAGGTAAAGGAGTTCGACTCCATCTCACGCTTGGACCAGTGGCTCACCACCATGCTTTTGCGGATCAAGAAAACCATTCAGGGGGATGAGGGCGACCTAAAATGATCTGGACAGTGGGGCGATCACCCACTGCATGGCACCCTCCTTCCCCCCCTTCCATTTCACATCAGTTTTGTGCAATGGCCAAGTCCGGGTTTCCCAAAACAGTATGTCAAAATGCATTGCTGCAACATTTCTAGAGAATATACTTATAAGCCTGTACTGTTACATTGATATCCAGTTATATAATATAGCACATATCAAAAATTTAGCACTCCAGTTCAAAGATCTGCTCCGGTTTCCCTGTTGCATTACGAGGGTATTTCTAGAAACATGGAGTGAACCGATTCAGGAGAGGGAAATTCAAGGATACAATGGGGATTTGAGATAGTCCTCGAGTTCTTTTGCAACGGTCACTGAATTGCGTCGTGCTAGAGCTGCATGAATTGTACAGATTTAATTATTCAGTCAGTGCAGCAGGATCGTGTATTATTATTATTATTATTTAGATATTGTTTTTATTTGTGCCGTTTTTGTAGTCTGCTCGCACTAGTTGGCATGCAGGCCTCAAAATGCTGCTATTTAATAACATCAGACATTCATGCAGGGCCGAGAAAATTTCAGTTTCCCACAGTTCACCATTTTGAATTGGTATTTAAATAATTACAAAAATGTCTTGTGTCATACCTGACGGAAGTACCTTTTTATCCACTCTCTGTAATGTAACTCTTAGGTTGTTTTCTTAAATGTATATTTATTTAATTCAATTATTATCTGAACTATTAATATTAGTCATATAATATTATGAGTCTAATAATATTATAATTAGTCAAAAAATATATATATTATTTGTCTAATAATATTGTATTAGTAAAACAAAATCATTTAACATTATATTTTTACACTGTCTATCATCTCCATCAGCACTGAAATTGATGCATTTGTAAAATCCTTGTATAAGCTTTATTAACATGCTCTATGTGTGTGTCGTGTTGAGAATGCATAGCTCATGTACACTCTTCATTCCAGTGGTCTTTAGCAGCGCATGTCATCTGTGTTCTACGTGTCGTGATGTCTGTATTTTACCATATTTTAGAGTTGCGTAAGAAGCCATGAAGACGTACAGTACCAAACAATGTACTTTCCCACAGAACAACTGATGTCTTTGCAGAATGTCTGTGAGAATGTACAGAAATAAAAACCAATACTGAAATGGCTACACGATTCAAGCAAGTGAAAGTTTGTTATATTGCCTAGTGGTGTTCGCTAAGCATCTCAATTTTGTAATGCTACAAAATAGTGTTACATTTTTGGTGAGCAACTCCAGCAATGTTTGTGCTGCGACATTGACGAAAACTCAAAGAATATGACTAGTTAAACGGGTGGTTGATCAGCTTTTTTCGAAAACTTGATTGTGTTTATTGGGTGCAGTGTAACATGTTCATGCTACGTTTAAAAAAAAAAAAAACGCATTATTTTCATATTTTACCTTTATTCTACACCGCTGTTTCTATTCTCGTCAAAACGGTCTGTTGAGTTCCTGGTTCTATGAAGCCCCTCCCTCAGAAATACGCAATGGGCTCTGATTGGTTAACGGGCTCAGTGTTTGTGATTCGCTAACCGCCTAGTGCACGTTGTCTGGAAACGTCACACCCCCTTACCATTACGGGTAGTTGCGTGTTCCCGGGGGCGGGGTTTATGTAAACATCAGGGTTAGTGATGTCACAAACGCAGGAAGAAGCTCGTTGTAGTCCCTACCAGCCATTTTTTGTAGTCCTTAAACAGTGATTTCTTTGAAAATATCTCCCTTTGCATTGAACTCTGAGCGTCGTAACTTTGCAGACGTTGTTTATGCTCTAACAGCAACATTACACACTAACTAAAGTTCAAAAAGTGAAATCATAATCAACTACCCCTTTAGGAAAAAGTAAACATAAGAAGTGTATGTAAATAACATTGAAAAAATAATATATATTAAATGTAAATGTATATTAATAATATTATATATTAAAAATCAATTATGTATATAATTATATTTATAATTTTATATATATATCTAGCATATAAAAATATAAAATTATATTATTAAAATCAAAATCACTTATATTTTCTATATTTCAATCCAAAACTAAATTAAAAATGGAAAAAAATAAGAAATTAGACATTTAAAAGAAAAAAGGAAGCTGAATTCAATAAACACTTTATTGAATGATTTTAAGGAGCGCTGTCATGACTGCAAATCATTATACACGTAATAGGATACTAAAAATGAAGTATTGTGTTAATATGCAGTTCACATTGATGTAGTGTTGAACATAATAAATATCAGCAAAAAGCAGTACTGACAACAAAAAGCTAATTTTTGTTTTTACAAGAATCACTAAAAAAAACTATTTAATGACAAGACGTTCCCTGAAAATGGAAATCGTATATGTTGTCAAAAACAAACCTGAGCAGAATTGAACATTGTGATTCAAGAATTGTACTAGTTACACACACATTATAGAAGGTTTTATAAAGCAAAAGTGTATTTACAGCTGATAATTTAAAGCAAAGCTTGATTGCCATCATGATTAACGAGTATTTGCAACTGAAGCAGGTAGAATCTACTCTCCTACTGAGATTTCCATGTTGTTTGAAGCCTCTGCAGTCTGTATGCTTTCGCTGACTTCCTGTTGGGTGTCTGCACAGTCCGTTTCTCCCACCGTAACAGCCTGGACCGACACACACTCAGCCGAAGCCAGACCATTCTCTGTTGCTTCAGCTTCAGTGGTTGCTGGAGCCAGTATGGCGTCTGAAACGTGACTGGCCACGGTGATGGGCACAGAACCGTATATCGAAGGGGACACGCCGCTGGAATGCGCGACCGAAATGGGGATGGAAAAGGGAACGGTCACAGGCATCCCGACCGCAGAAGCATCCAGAGAGATCACACTGGTGCCGTCCGTGGTGACTAAGGGCTGCAGTTGCGTGCCTGCGGGAACTTCGGTCTGGATGACCGTGAGGCCGCCCAGGGCCATGTGGCTGACCAGCGCGATGGTTCCAGGTCCGGCCCAGTCTCCAGAAATGGTCACGGGCTCTCCGGACACAGCCACCACTTCTTGGGTCTTCTGTGCGTTGCTCTCAGGAGCCTGCGCTTCGGAAACAGCGACAGACGCCTTGTCCTTCTTCTGAGAAGAGCCTTTCGGTTTCTTGGCTCTGTCTTCAACGTTTCCCTTCAGAACAACCAGGTAGTTCTTCCATGGAGTTTGTTTGTCATGGGTCTGCGTAGAGAAAAGTCTGGTTATACTAAGTCCCAATGCAAACTGCTAAATCCCTACTAGGTTAGCTTGCTTGTTGTCAGCCCAGACTTATTGTGTGAGTTTGAACTATAAATAACCAAAAAAGAGGAACTGGTGCACACTGCACAGGATGCTTACCTTTGATTTAATGCGTTCTAAAAATGTAATATTGTGACATTATATTATAATTTAAAATAATTATTTTCTATTTGAATATATTTTAAAAAGTAGTTTATTCCTGTGATGCAAAGCTGAATTTTCAGCATCATTACTCCAGTCTTCAGTGTCACATGATCCTTCAGAAATCATTCTGATATGCTGATTTGCTGATCAAGAAAAAAACGCTTGTTCTGCTACAATTATTTGAATAGAAAGAACAGCATTTATTTGAAACGGTAATCTTTTGTAACATTATAAACGTCTTTACTGTCACTTTTAATCAATTTAATGCACCCTCGCTGAATAAAAGTATTAATTTCTTAATAAAAAAAACTTTTAAATGCTAGTGTGTACATGTAGGAAATTCAGTAACAGGTTTAGTTGGGATTTATTATATGCATACTGGTGGCTGTAAAAATATTTACAGCCCTTTCTGGACTTTTTGCACCATTTATAGATCAATGCATCATTATTTAATGTAATGCAATGAACTTAAAGCCTGTGGGCATGAATATTTTTTTATAGCATCCATAAACCCACTTATAAAGCGCATTGCGTTAGCAGCGCAAAAGGTCGTGGGTTCAATTCCCAGGGAACACATACTGGTAAAAAATGTATAGCCTGAATGCACTGTAAGTCGCTTTGGATAAAAGCGTCTGCTAAATGCATAAATTAATTAATTAATTAATAAAACCGTGCTGTGTAGAGTGGCAGGATCTTTACCAGGGTGTGTCGGCGTACGGTGGATTTGTCAGTAAATGTTCTTCCACACATGCTGCACATGTACGGCTTCTCTCCCGTGTGGATTCTCTGATGTCTCTGCAGGGCACTGAGTTGAGTGAACTGTTTATCACAGTCCTTGCAATGATACGGCCTTTCACCTGTGAAGAAGGCAGCGGTGTCAGCTGATAAGTTCTGGTTTTAATGATTGTGCATATTCTAAAATATACACAAACCTGCGAACCGTACATCAGTTGTGCATTGCTTGATAATTGCCAATCTAGAACTACATTTCTAATGCAGTTATTTAAAGCACATTGGCGTCTTTCATCAAATTGCTGTTACAATTGTTTTTATATTTTCAATATGCTTTAGTACACGTGGCTTCAAAGACAATTTTTGCACTTTTGAAGTGAAATGCATATCAATATTGGATCATTTGTGAAGGATACCTGTGTGTGTTTTCATATGCTGGTGGAGGGAGTTCCTCAGAGCAAACGCTCTTCCGCAGGTTTCACATTTGTAGGGTCTGAATCCTGAATGGATTCTGTTGTGATGTTTCAGGTATTCTTTGGAAGCAAAGCTCTTCCCACAGTTCTCACACATGAACGGCTTTTCACCTAGACAGAGAAGAGGAAGTCCTCATATTTTGGCATCATATTTTTTCTCTTTACGTAACAGGAATCCGTTGGCTCACCTGTGTGGCATCTCTTGTGGTAAGACAGCATGTGGTTCTGGGTAAATCTGGCATCACAGAGGTCACAGGCGAAAGGTCTCTCTCCGGTGTGGATCCTTGATTAAAAACACAAGATGGAATATGTAAATAGTAAATGATGTTCAGCTGGGATGCATAACATATCTGTGACCATTTTGGTATCTGCAATATTTAGCATTTTTTAAACTATCAAATATGAATGCACCAATTTTAGTATATAACAATCTTTTTCTGCATTACTATTCTAAACTCTTATATTATTTACATTTATGCATTTAGCACACACTTTTATGCATAAATGTAAATAATATAATATAATGGCCAATGTTATATAATGGTTGGTTACTAACCATAACAAAATATAAATATATATATATATATATATTCTGCATTTAGCAGACACTTATTCATACATGTAAACAATAAATTAAATGTTATATAGTTTACATGTATGTGTTAAGCAGATGCTTTCATTCATAAACATCAATAATATAACTTAATATTACATACCATAAAAACAACTAGATTTTACAATTTTGTGATTGCCCACATTTCTTATATAATATACGCATTTAGCAGACACTTTTATTCATAAATGTAAATATAACATTAAATTAAATGATATTATATGCTATTATTTACATGTACATTTGCATTTAGCTTTTATGCATAAATGTAAAAAAAAAAAGACATAAAATAATATGATGGCCAATGTTATAATATGGTCGGTTATTGAATATAATAAAAAAAAGACAATTATTTTACAATTTCTGAGGATAATATAATAGAATATACATTCATGCATTTAACAGATTATATATACATTTATAAATGTAAATAATATGTTTGCAAATATTATATTATGATCGGTTATTAACCATTACATAAAAATAACTTTTTTTTTATGTTGATATATATTTTGTAATTACTTGTGCAAAACTCGCTATAGTTGTTACCTTTTAAACTAGAGTTTATGTATTTGGTACCCTAATATTTTGGGTGTAGGGTTTGGGGTTTGTTCGTATTAATTGTATGGCCTAAACTAGTGCATCCCTGATGTTGCCCACTACCTTTGATGTGTCTTGAGCGCTGAACTCTGGGAGAATCTGGATCCGCACTCATCACATTTGAAGGGTTTGTGCCCCGAGTGTGTCCTCTCATGCAGCGTCAGGGCAGTTTTGGAGCTCAGAGATTTGCCGCAGATGTGGCAGTAGTGTCTGTCCGTGCCGCCCTCGTGCACCTGTCGCCTGTGGCGGGTCACATCCTTCTTGCGCTTGAAGGTTTTGTTGCAGATCTCGCATGGGAAGAGCCTCTCATCATTGTGCACATGCCGCTGGTGGATTTTCAGGTTGCAGCGGTTGGCGAACGTCTGCTGGCAGATGTCACAGCGAAACGTGGTGTCCATCTGGACCCCGTGGTTGACCTTCAAGTGCTTCAGGTAGCTCTTCTCGTAATAGAAGGAACGGCTGCATTTCTCACATCTGTACTTTGCGGTTCCTCTCTTGATTTCCTTCTCGGCTTCATCGGCCTCGTCCATTTCCTCAGGCTGGAAGTCTGATTCTTGAGGGTCTTCCTCAGGCACATCAGGAGATGATTCGGACCCAGTGTCTTTTTCATCTAGTGCGTCCTGCGATGATTCTGCCTCGGGATCTTGTGGCGTTTGCTCCTCTTCTCTTGTGTCGGATTCATCAAGGGTTTCTGCTTGTATCTTTGGCTTTTTCAGAGCAAAGTCCACAGACACTCTGCGACGCGCTAACCTGCAGCTTCTCCTGTCTGGTTCCATGTCCTTCACATTTTCAGGCACTTTTAAAGACTTTTTTCTCTTCATCGCTCTTTTCACAGGTTCTTGTTTTGTCTTGACTTCAGTATTTGAACTCACGCCATCTTTCTGCAGAGTTTCATCTGAAACGCCGCTGGGAGTTTCTGCCTCGCAAGCATCCACTAAGTCCTGGCACTTCAGGAGTTTAGCCATTTGCAGTACGGTGCTGATGTAACTCTTCTCCACCTCGATTTTTCCAAAATACGCATACTCTAAGAATTTCTCAAATGCATGTGGTAAGAAGTCACACAAGAATATCTTTTTCACTTGGTCATTAGCTAACAGATGGGACTCGAAGTAACCGCTGGATGCGGCGAGGACCACCTGATGGGCTTCAAACTCCTCCAGCTCTCCTTGAAAATCCACCTGCACCGTGATGTCGCACAGGTTTCCCATGGTCCTCAGCTTCCACATGGCATTGAGCAGATTTTTATGGTGAGAGCTGGATTGCAGTTGAACCAATCCATCACTCATTTTCTCTGGTTTCTGCAGCTGTTGGAAGGATGTAAAGAAAGCAAGTCATTTATTAGACACACACACACACACACACATATATATATGTACATACACACACACACACATACATATACACCTACACACACTAATAAATGCATTTACTATGACAAAATTATATTGAAGTTGTACAAACTGGCTGTTAATATAATGATAAATAAAAACGCAGACTTTTAAACACCTTAGAAATCACTTTGAGTTTGTTTTATAATTAATAAATTATTATAACCACTGAATTTCTGTACAAAGGGCTTTTTTATCTACATAAATAGTAACTAAGCCATTTATTGTACATGCTAAACTTTAGCTTTGTATGTCACGGTAACGGCCCAAAATAAACCAATAGTCCAGTCCCATTCAAATACCTTTAATTTGCAGAGTTCTTTATACGAGTTCATTTAACTGCTTCGTTGCAGAAACCGACAAGAGAAAACAAACAAAATAAAAGGAGACTCTAAAGCAGTTAGCATAATTTGCTTTGTGTTCAGATGCGCGATATCTGTGTAAATGGAACTTAAGAGCGAACCACACGTGAATAGATCATATGTTTAATGTCCATCTGTGACATGCAGTGAAAGGAGGGTTTGCATAGCAGGCTGGAGATTTCTTACCGTAAGGCCAGTAAAACGGCAGCCCTGTACAAATCAAATCCACAGACACAACGAGTATTTCCGGTAGAACGCGCACCCAGCGAACATTAGAGCCGAAGGCATCATGGGAAATTGAGTTTTTCTTTTATAGATTCTCTTGATTCCCAACAGGTTAATGGAGTATTTTTAAATGACTTATTCTATCTGTTAACAGTAATAATATAATAAAAAAGTTGTGCAAATAATGTGCAAATACGTAAAGTATAAAGTTCTCTCTCTTTTTTATTTGTTTGTGTTTTGTATGGTTAGGTGAGATTAGTTTATGTCACACACACACACACACACACACACACACACACACACACACACACACACACTCACTCACATCTGACACTT
>NW_015552686.1:67826-79264 GCF_001515605.1 Sinocyclocheilus anshuiensis
CACACACACACACACACAAACAAACACACACTCTCTCTCTCTCTTTCTCTCTCACTCATGTGTGTCTATAGCAGATGAAAGCTTTATCACTCCTCCGATCAGTTATTGTTTTTTATTTTCAGATTAGATTTTATTTCTACATAACTTGCCCTGCGTTTTTTTTGGTCAGACTTCTAAGGACAGTGGTGGAAAAATATTGCTCACGCTGTAAACACAGCCGCCCACTTACTCTGTTTCTGTGGCTTGTGACCTTTGCTAAACAAGATATTGCTCTTAAAATACTAAAGGGCAACTGAGTTCATAGGTAACCCACCCTTACTATTTTTACCTGTGAATGTACAGTATACATAGAGGTCTGCAGATACAGTCTGCATTCCTATTCCAGTTCTTTTTCCTATGTTTCTCAGACCGTACCAGTGCAGGGGTATAGAGATTTGTGCAGCTTCCAATACAATCTGAAACACCAGCCTCCAGACTCATGTTCACAGATGGACAGAGATAAATATAGATGAAGCCCAACAAGCTTAGTTTTCGGTTTTATTACAGAGCTGCTGGCAGTAAATCTCTGCTGTAAATGAATGGGCTCAGAACTGAATCACACAAAATTGCATCACACATGTAGCCACGATGTTTTAAACATCTTCTGATGTTATGTAAAGCCTCTAGCTATTTAATATTAAAAATACATATTCTACAGATTAAAGCTGTTAGGAATAGCATACTATTATTCATAATATTTCTGCAGTATGCAAACTATGCGCAATATGTGTGTTTTCTGCATGCATGGAATAAGCAAAATGACATACCAAAATGATTCTAAAAAGTTCAATATACAACGGAGTACACTTTATCGAACAATGTACCCCATAATGTGAAGTGCTTGACTTGACCTTCTATTTCCTGTTTGATGAGTGCACCTGAATCTATATTATCTCATGTTTTAACATTAAACTTTCCCGACTCTAAATTTATATATATATATTCAAAACTGGGTTAAAATTTCTGATATAACTGGATTTTTACATGACAAATTAGTTATATCAGAAATGTTAATCCATGTGTGTGTATGTGTCGTGTGTATTTGAGATTAAAGCTATGCTAGGAATAACATATACTGTCACTCATAATACTATGCAGTATGTAAGCTATGTGCCGCCTGTGAATATATCATTTTATATAATATAATTTGACGGAATTGTATATATTAAAAAGTCCTCATGTGTGTATATACATATGTTTGTGTGTGTGTGTGTGTGTGTGTGTGTGTGTGTGTGTGTGTATACAGGTGCATCTCAATAAATTAGAATGTCATGGAAAAGTTCATTTATTTCAGTAATTCAACTCAAATTTTCCACGACATTCTAATTTATTGAGATGCACCTGTATATATGCATACATATTCACAGACTTTGTTTTGTATTTAATACATCTGTATTTTCTTTTTTTTTAACAAATATTTAGTAGTATTTTGTTACAACATCCTCGGGTATGTTTTCACTACCATGCTACAGCAGGTTCGAGTCATAGTAGTTCATATCCACTAGATGGCGCTGTTGCACACAGATTAACTGAAAGCAGGCAATGGAAAACTGGACCAGAGTTTGGTATGCATGTCCGGCCTTTACACAGTTACATCTGATCCTGTGCATTAATTTGATATGGACAAAACCCTCCCACTGGACACTGAAAACTAAACACAGACTTGGAAATACAAGACGGTAATGCGGAGTCCCTCCTCGGTAATTGCAAAAGACAAACATGCAGGACATGTCAAGTTTAACCTGACTGAAAGTGACAGGCATATTTCTGGAGCTTCCACTGCCAAGATGTTTTCCCCTCAACGCCGCTCGCGTTTCACGCACACCGCGAGGGTTCATAAAAACGCTTCGTTTTTGTTATTAATGATGTGTTGAGAGAAAACTGGACCCTTTAATTATTAATTCGAGTCATGTTCTTTCATGCTAATAAGATGCAAGTTTAGACGTTTTCTCTGCCGCCGCCGCCGCGTGCGTTTAGTCCTCCAGGATTCACCGGGGACTTTGCGTGGCCTGCCAAGCGCTCTTTATTGATAGGAAATCCATATGCCTCGCATTTCCCTTAATGACTTCTGCAAGCGCGCGGCTCCTTCCGGTGACTCATGCTGCACTTGTGTGGACCGGAGATTGTGGTTTTCCATTTACCTCTGGAGCTCCGCCACGGCGTCTGCGCTGCTGTAACCCGGCACGCTTTTAAAACCAGACCGCTACAGAAAGCACTCCTTCTCCCCCGGCTCAGAACAATGGAGCCACATCTGCCCCAGTGCATTATGGTACTGTTGGTCTGGAAGTCTTGTTGAGTGTCGGAGAAAGCAGGAAAGAGGGAAAAAGAATGCTAAGGTCACACTTTCACGCTGAACTCTACGCTAATAATCCCAGAATGCTTTTAAAAAGGAAGGCAGCAGGAAGAAGTGGAGCAGTGAAACTCTCTTAGAGATTTGAAGTGGTAACTTGCATGACAAACACCATAATGGCATGGAGTGGTTTGTCTTTCTTTTTGAGGTGAAGTTTTAGCTATTAATGTACAGAGGCTGTATGGGAAACCAGGGATAGTTGTCACACTGACTATATTTGAGTAACAATACAGTTTTTATCATCACATATTACGTTGAACCTATTGTATTAACTAAAAAATGTCAGTTTGGGGCAAGTTGTCACATGTTCATTGTGTTGAAATTTTGTACAATCCCATTTTTTTTGTATGTTATATATAGATATAGATATATATATAGAGAGAGAGAGAGTGAGTGTCAAACCAAAATTTATTCAGACACCTTCAACATTTCTCACATTATCATTTATTGTTTATTCGCTATAGTTTGGAAAATGGTAATAAAATATGACAAGAACTCAGAATTAAACTGTGTCAGAACAAATTCATCTTGATAATGTTAGATAACTTTGATAGAAAGGTATGTAATGAATTCGGTTGAATAGCTGTCAGCTGTTAAATTTAATAGTTTTGAACACTGGCTGGTTATGTACTTGCTCGAATGTTGATTTTGGATAATCTTTAACCAAAAAAAGTTATGGACTGCAGCTTTAAGTACACAAATAGATAATAACAATTTAGGTCAACCAATTACCAAGCAATGCTTAATTGTGTTCAGTCTGTGGTGTAAAAAGGTCGCATTAGCAATTAAAGAAAAAAACACTAAAGCAAAACACGATCAGGTCAAAGTGTCTGATAAATTTTTGGGCCCAAATTTTTATCAGTTTTACTGGTAGTCCACTGTATGAAGAATTTTTGGGTATAATATGTCACAGTTTACTTTATTTTGCTATCCTCACTTACATAAATGAAAGTGAGGATAAATGCTATACATGTAAATGTAACTATAGTGTCCTGCACCCACTAGTTAAAAAATATAAAAAATTATATCTGGTGTGTATGCAATTTTATTTTATTGTTTTTAAAAATATATATTTTGTTATTGTATTCCTAGTGTGTGTGTGTGTAGGTAAAAGAAATGGTATGTACATTTTTTATTTTCCTTTTTATTATAAATATATATATTATTATTTTCTGTGTATGTTTGCACAGAATGCATGTTATTTAACGAATAATAATTTATAACAATGTACCAATAATGGTAGAATGGTATTTTAAATTATATCTTACAAAAAAAATTTCAGGGCAATTGTAATATTTTGAAATGATATATAAACGGCAAAAAAAAGGTTTGGTAATATTAATGGTAATTTTTTTTAAACTTTTGAATAGTTTTTTTATTTTTAGTATTTACATACTTTTATATAATACTGTTTAATAGGTTTCTTTTTTTGTAGTCAAAATTTCAGTGTTTATGTCTTTGCAGAAACTGGCCTTCAGAAGCAAATATGCTGAGATATATTCACTGGAGTAAACAAGTGACAACTATCCCAAGTAAGTAGCAAATATGTTACCATTGTGGGTTTTGAGAATTTGTTCTTATTCTATTGATATACAAGGAAAGCTGAAAATATTACAGATGCTATAATGAAATGCAAATATGGTGACAGATATTTTGTTAAATTTCGCAGTGGACAGAAAGAAACCAAACTAACCCAAGCTCTTAAAAATATCTACTGTATTTATATTGGAGGTTTTAGCAGATGCCACCAAAGTGACCAAAACAAGCACTTAGTGTTTATATGCTCTGGTTATGAGCTGTAGTCGTAGTTTTGCTCCTGTATTGCTGGAATGGGGGATTGTTGTCCTTGACTGACCCGGCGCTGCTCTCAATTTTTCCCGTTTGCTGGAAAGCATCAGCATATTGGACCACAGTGAGCTTTCAATACAAAATAACCACCTAAATCTCTGCCCGGTTTCAGATTTAACCACATTGTTAATAGTCTTCCAGTCAAACTTCCAGGCCAATGTTCAGGCCAATGTTCCTCTGTGGTTGGTATTTCTTCCATCTCGATTCAAAATAAATGTTATCACGGACAATACTGTGCTTGAAACTCAACAAGATGATGAGAAGAAGCAACGCGAGCGTGAAATGATGATGATGAGAGGACGGTCTAAACTTTTTATCTTCCTGAGCATGTTTCTGTCCATTTGAAATGACATGACTGTCATGAAACTTTTAATGTCAATATACTTGAACAAATAAGGCGGTTTGGAAAGTTTTGAACCAGTTTTTTTTTTGGACTGTACTTCTATAAAATGATTAGAAATGACTGTATTGCATCAGTGCAGGTTTTTGTTGTTACCAACATGAAAACCGCAGTCAGGATTATTATGAACTAAAATTAAAACCATGAGAAACATTTTTGTTACTTGAAAAAAATGAATGTTAACTAAATACAAAATAAATAAATAAAAATATTTAAAAAATCATTATAAACATTTCTAAAATTGTAGTTTACTTTAAATACTAAAAGAACAAAAACACATATAAAAAAATGCTTATTTACTAATAAAATAATAAAAATTAAAAAACACAACAAAATTACTAAAACTGTAGTTAATATTAAAGTAAAAGCAGAAAATATGAAAAATAAAATCTCATTATATATATATATATATACACACTGTCGTTCAAAAGGTTTGGGATCAGTAAGATTTTTTTATGTTTTTTAATGGAGTCTCTTGTGCTCATCAAGGCTGTATTTATTTGATAAAAAATACAGAAAAAACTAATATTGTGAGATAATATTTCAATTTCTAATATTGGTTTTCTGTTTTAATATACTTTAAAATAGAATTGATTGTTGTGATCAAAGCTGAATTTTCAGCATCATTACTCCAGTCTTCAGTGTCACATGATCCTTCAGAAATCATTCTAATATCCTGATTTATTATCAGTGTTGAAACTGATGTGCTGCTTAATATTTTTTTGGGAACCTGTGATATGTTCTTTGATTCTTTGATGAATAAAAAGTTAAAAAGAACAGCAGGGAAACTGATACTTTTTTTCTGGATTCTGTTATGAATAAAAAGTTACAAAGAACAGCATTTATTTAAAATTAAAATCTTTTCTAACAATATGAGTCTTTACTATCACTTTTTATCCATTTAACACATCCTTGCTGAATAAAAGTATTCATTACTTTAAAAAAAAATAAAGAAAAAAATGTACGGACTCCAAACTTTTGAACGGTAGTGTATATTGTCACACAAGATTTCCATTTTGAATAAATGCAGTTTTTTTTAAATTTTATATTCATAAAAGAATCCTGAAAAAAAGTATCACAGGTTCCAAAAAAACATGAAGCAGCACAACTGTTTCCAACATTGATAATAAATAAGAAATGTTTTTTTGTGGACCAAGTCAGCATATTAGAATGTTTTCTGAAGAATCACGGGACACTGAATACCAAAGTAATCACTGCTGAAAATTCAGCTTTGCCATCACAGGAACAAATTATATTTTAAAGCATGTTTAACTGGAAAACAGTTACACTTTCATTATATTAGTGTTTTTACTTTTTTGTTTGTTTTTTCTGTTTAGCCTCATTGAGCATAAGAGACTTGTTTTAAAAGCATCAGAAAATCTTACTGATCCCAAACTTTTGAACGGTAGTGTGTGTCTGTGTGTGTCTGTGTGTGTCTGTGTGTGTGTGTGTTAATTATATAATATAATTATTACCATTATATAATGTATAATTATAACCATTTTTTGCCCACAGCAATTTGGAGTTGTGACAACTCACCCCGAACTGACAGCTACATTACATTTTACTTTGACTGACATTACATTAAAACCTAATTCAAAATATTAGCAAAATTATAATAGTATATCAATAATACTAAAATAACATTGTCTGGAGTTCTTATGATAATTGATATGTCATGGCTCCAATGCTAAGGTGTTTTTTTTTGTTTCTTTGTAAGAGCCTTAAATTAAATTGAGCATCAAAAATATTCCAAACCAGCACTTTAGGTCACAGTGGTGTGTCTGACTATGAAATCATTTTTAAATGGCATTATTTTTTTTTAATGCAGTGATTAAATTACATGCTCAAAAAGAACGCAGACGTCAGACACAAAGAACTGACCTCTGCAAGACAATCTTGCTTTGTTCAAGTCAGATTTGGCTTTTGTGATGCATAAATTGATTTCATTATTCCACCTAGCCCTCATTTTCTGTAAATAGATCCAAGGCTGTTTAGTTTTTCTAATTCAAGGAGCAGAAATGCAGATCATCTCAGCTCTGTTTTACATTGCATACTGTCCCGGCTCTTCTTAAAAGACGATATTTCAGATGAACGCGTACCGTTGAACACTTGTTTCATTGACAAAGATATCCAGCTTTGAGAGATAGAGGAGTGATTTACTGCCGTGAGCGCGGCTCATGACAGTTTCTCCTTCAACCGTCCTTGTGTTTTATCCAGTGTGTAACAGAATACGGCTCTTAACACGCTCTCAACCTGACTCAAGGACAACCGCAGGATATGAATAGAGTGTTTGTGTGTTGTGTGATGATTGGTCATCGATTTCACTCTATTATGGCCGAAATTAGAAAGACATGTTTGGCTGAGAGCGATTCTGGTTTCTGTAGTGTGTGTGTGTGTGTGTGTTTGTATATGTGTGTGTCACGATACAATCAGTGTATTCGCAGTTTATGTTTTCACACTGTGATATGTAAGCGTTTCTTCAGCCTCCCTGTGGACTTTTAGAAAGGAAACAAACAGCAGTGTAGATGAATTAATTTGTCATTTTTATTTTTCTGAAACTTCTGAAGTCTCATTTCCACCACATCTCTAATTACGTTTTATGTTATGACATTTTAATGGCATTTCAAAAATGTTTGGAAGGCTTTTGTCATAGCTAACTTGTTTGTATACTAAATGCACACAATTAAATCTTATTTTATTACCTTTTTGCATAATTTAACAAAATTACAACTTGATTGAGAATGGTGCACAATAATATATTCTGTGATAACTGGTGTTTACTGGCTGTTGTCTCCCTGGTAACCAAGTACACTAACTTTTCAATACTTTATCAGAGGCAAAATTGCTATTATATAAAATCATTTTTACATAATAAATATTGAAATTCAGTTGAAATGTATTAAATTATTAGTTTTTTAAATTTATTTTTAAATTGTGATATTTTACTTTTTCCTTAGATTATCATAGATATTTTTATATATTTTACCCTCACAATACCCAGAATTTTAATTTTAAAATATGAAAATCCATCCTATAAGTATTATTAATATATTTTTTCTTATTTTAAGATTGGACGTCTCTGAGTATAAGGGTAAAATACCAAAAAGGCAACAAAAATAATTGATGTTTAAATTGATGTTAATATTTTTATGATGGATTTTCATATTTTAAGATTAAAAGTCTGGAAATGGCATGAGGGTAAAAAAAAAAAAAAGGCGTTTAAAAATAACTGAATAAGGTATATTAAATGTTTTCAAGTTGATTATTTCACTTTATCTTTAGATTATCGTAGTTTTTGATGGAAAATCCATCATATAAGTATTATTCATTCATATTTTTATTATGAATTTGTTATATTTTGAGATTTAAATGATGGGGATGGTATGAGGGTGAAATATAAAATATTTGAAAAGAAGCTGATGTTTAAATTGGTGGTAATATTTTTATAATGGATTTTCATATTTTAAGATTGAAAGTCTGGTAATGGTATGGGGTAAAATGCAAAAAAAAAAAAAAAGTATATAAGTCAGTTGAAAAAAGTTTCAATACAGTTTAACCCCTGGCACAAAAGTGCCTATGGTATAGTATTTTCTGTAGTATTTTCTTTACTTTAATACCTGCTATATTTTGTGTATAGTTATATCATCAATATGGATGTGATTGTGGTGCGGTTTTGAAGTCACACAGTTCCTCTTGTGTGATTAATCCTAAGGTAGTCACACCAGTGAACGTAGAGTTTGGATGACCACAGATATGAAAATAACCTTCACCATAACATGAGTCATACTGCAGTCGTGAATGGAGCGAGTGTTATCTCAATGAACCTGCGGCACTGGATATGATGTCATTATCCTGAAATAGATATTGTCATCTTGTTAGCTAGACTAGTCTAATATTGTCGGTTTGATCGTCCCGAGGGCTCAGGTTTCCCTGTGTTGCCCTTGAATAACTCGTCTTTCTGTTGCGTTATCATTGATTGCTTGATCTTCAGCCAATCAGGAAGACTGATCGCACTATCCATACTTCACAAACGTGTGGTGATTAATGCGTATCGCTCTGTCAGATAACCTTCAGTTAAAGGTCATGCCAGATGCAATTGCATGAAGTCGCAGTTGAAAGACATTTGATATGTTCAGAATAATATACTATTATGCTAATCTTACTATTTCAGTAGTACATAAGTATACTGTGCACAGTATGTGGATTTCTGTGTGCTTAAAATACCTGGATGTTAAAGTGTGAATTTACAAAAGAGCATATTAATTGATTATATCTATATACAGTATGCCACTGCATGCACATTTTAGCTAAAATATAGGCTTTAGTTTAAATTGCATTTTAAAAAGTAGTATGCAGGATACAGTGCACAGAATGCAAATTGTTTTTCTATATGTAGTACATGAATCCCAGATGGCCTACTAAATTTGCCATAAAGTGCAGTATCTAAACTAGAGCACACTGGATCCCACAATGCTATGCATTCAACCTGACCGTTTATTTCTAATGTTCTGTTTTTACAAAAATATGCCTGTTGTTTTTAAAATTTCTTTTTATTCATAACATTTCATCAGAATGCCAAGAGTGAAGACATTTTTAGATTAGATTTTTAAAATGTAGTATGCATATATATATATAAAAAATCTGACTTTTTTCCTCACAATTCTGGGCCATCCAGATATTTATTGTTTGAAATGATGCCTGTTTATGAGATAACGTGTAATAATTATGTCATAAAAAGTGAAAATTATCAACAAAACATAATATATAAAAAGTCAAAATGATGTCACAAAAAAAGTAAAAATGATGAGATAAAAAGCCATAATTGTGACATGAAAAGTCTAAACTGACAACAACATAATTATGCCATTTAAAAAAAAATTAAATTGACAAAATGTCAAAATTGGGTAACGCATTACAAGTAACGTGAGTTAAGTAATCAGATTACTTTTTTCAAGTAACTAGTAAAGTAACGCAAATGTTTTCAAGTTGATTATTTCACTTTATCTTTAGATTATCGTAGTTTTTGATGGAAAATCCATCATATAAGTATTATTCATTCATATTTTTATTATGAATTTGTTATATTTTGAGATTTAAATGATGGGGATGGTATGAGGGTGAAATATAAAATATTTGAAAAGAAGCTGATGTTTAAATTGGTGGTAATATTTTTATAATGGATTTTCATATTTTAAGATTGAAAGTCTGGTAATGGTATGGGGTAAAATGCAAAAAAAAAAAAAAAGTATATAAGTCAGTTGAAAAAAGTTTCAATACAGTTTAACCCCTGGCACAAAAGTGCCTATGGTATAGTATTTTCTGTAGTATTTTCTTTACTTTAATACCTGCTATATTTTGTGTATAGTTATATCATCAATATGGATGTGATTGTGGTGCGGTTTTGAAGTCACACAGTTCCTCTTGTGTGATTAATCCTAAGGTAGTCACACCAGTGAACGTAGAGTTTGGATGACCACAGATATGAAAATAACCTTCACCATAACATGAGTCATACTGCAGTCGTGAATGGAGCGAGTGTTATCTCAATGAACCTGCGGCACTGGATATGATGTCATTATCCTGAAATAGATATTGTCATCTTGTTAGCTAGACTAGTCTAATATTGTCGGTTTGATCGTCCCGAGGGCTCAGGTTTCCCTGTGTTGCCCTTGAATAACTCGTCTTTCTGTTGCGTTATCATTGATTGCTTGATCTTCAGCCAATCAGGAAGACTGATCGCACTATCCATACTTCACAAACGTGTGGTGATTAATGCGTATCGCTCTGTCAGATAACCTTCAGTTAAAGGTCATGCCAGATGCAATTGCATGAAGTCAGTTGCAGTTGAAAGACATTTGATATGTTCAGAATAATACACCATTATACTAATCTTACTGTTTCTGCAGTACATAAGTATACTGTGCACAGTATGTGAATTTGTGTGTGCTTAAAATACCTGGATGACTACATTTGCTAAAATGTGTATTTACAAAAATGTAAATAAATTGACTATATCTATACTGTATCCCACTGCATGCACATTTTAGATATAATATAGGCTTTAAATGGCATTTTAAAACCGTAGTATGCAGTATACATACAGTGCAGAGAATGCAAATTGCTTTTCTATATGTAGTACAGAATCCCCAGATGGCCAACTAAAATTGCTGTAAAGTGCAGGATCTAAACTAGAGCACACTGTATCCCACAATGCAATGCATTTAACCTTAATGGCTATTTCTAATGTTCTGTTTTTACAAAAAAAATAAGCCTGTTGTTTTTAACATTTATTTTTACTCATTACATTTCATTGGAATGCCAAGGGTGAAGACATTTTTAGATAAAATATACATTCAACTACATTTTTGAAAAGTAGTATGCAGTATATACAACTGTGCACCTAATGCTAATTTTCTATATGTAGTACAAAATCACAAGATGGCCTATTACATTTGCCAAAATGTGCAGTATATATGCTACAAGTATATATACTACAATAGTAGTATAATATACTACAGCACACTGTATCCCACAATGCAATGTGCTCAACCTGACATTCATTTTTAGTGCAATAAATAAGCAGCTTTTACAAAACATGTACAAAATATAAAATACAGCTGTGGTTTGTGACATATTTTTTTATTAATTATTTCATCAGACTGCCTAGAATGAAAAAAAAATACAATATACTTTAAATTGCATGTTAAAAAGTGTATATATACTGCATTGCAACTTTATCTCATGATTCAGTTTTTTCCCCTCACAATTCTGAGTATATAAAAAAGTCAAGATTTCATA
>NW_015552686.1:79357-99659 GCF_001515605.1 Sinocyclocheilus anshuiensis
TATATATATATATATATATATAAAAAATCTGACTTTTTTCCTCACAATTCTGGGCCATCCAGATATTTATTGTTTGAAATGATGCCTGTTTATGAGATAACGTGTAATAATTATGTCATAAAAAGTGAAAATTATCAACAAAACATAATATATAAAAAGTCAAAATGATGTCACAAAAAAAGTAAAAATGATGAGATAAAAAGCCATAATTGTGACATGAAAAGTCTAAACTGACAACAACATAATTATGCCATTTAAAAAAAAATTAAATTGACAAAATGTCAAAATTGGGTAACGCATTACAAGTAACGTGAGTTAAGTAATCAGATTACTTTTCAAGTAACTAGTAAAGTAACAAATTACTTTCAAATTTGCAACAAAATATCTGAGTTACTTTTCCAAATAAGTAACTCAAGTGACTTTGTTTTGCTATTTATTACTGACACGTCTCCTGACCTCGTGTTGAGAGAAATTGGGAGTGAGGCGCAGAGGCACTTCCTTCAGCCGGAGGCTTATTCATTTCGCTTTTGGTGTGAAAGGTGCCTTTACAGTTGCCAAAAATATAACTTTTGGGGTTTTTGTTATTAAAGCAAAAAAGCAAGCCCAGCCTAGGTGACAAAAAGTAATGTTTTACTTTTAACGTTACTTTCCATATAGAGTAACTGAGTAACCCAGTATTGTAATGCATTACTTTTAAAAGTAACTTTCTCCAAAATTGCTAGAAATTCTAAAAACATTTAATTTCTGGTGTGATAAATAAACAGTTTTACAAAACATATATAACATATAAAAAACAGCTGTGGTTTGTGAAATGTTTTTTTTTTTATTCATTATTTCATCAGACTGCCAAGAGACCTTTTTTTGCATGTAAAAAAAGTATGGAGTAGTATGCAGTGTATATATGTGTGATCTTTTTTTTTTTACTAATTTGATCAAAATGTCAGATGTTATGATATTTCTGCACAATGTATGAAAAATGTAAAATATCTGTATTCTCATATGGTTCAGTCATAATAACCGCACAGCACTCACTGAATAGGCATGCAACGGTGAGGTCATGAGCCGAACACCAGCCATGCTTGTTAATTGGTGTTTTCCAGTGCCAGGTGATTTTATCAGCCATATGTTTGTGCATGTTCTCTGTTTTGTCTCTTTGTGTTTTAATTTGAGGAGACAAGCTCGTCAGCACATTCCTGATGAATGGAAAAGCCATTAAGTTTCGTCCTGTCCTCCTCTTTAACTCTCTCTCTCTCCCTGCATTCCTGCGCTTATGTTCATTATGTTGCATCATCCCACGTCCTCTCAGCTCGGTCATTATGATTACATGTTGCCCTCCTCTGTGCTTGTTGTGTACGGGACACCCTCTCTCTCTCTTCCTTTATATCTGTCTGAAAACACACACACACACACACACACAAACAGAAACATACAAGCAAAGGGAGGCCGGGAGGCTGTCCAGATGCTTTCCCAAAGTGGCTCCTAGACCCTGGCTATTTTGGAATAGCATACTTGCATACTACTTTTAATATGTCTGCAATATATAGTATTTGCATAGTGACAACAATGCACGTTTGCATTTTTCTACTATTTTTAAATAATAGTAGGCAACATTCAATATGCGCAGTATGCATTAAGCAGTCTTCCTTTCTGTTTGTTTCTCACTGGCTTTGTTTGGAATATTGTACTACTATTATATTGTACTTTTACTGTTTCTGAGATTTATAGTATGCATACAGCGTACAGTGCAAAGAAAACTGTAAGCATTCCATTTTCAGCGTTGCGAGTAAGTAATTAAGTCACTTAACATTGAAAATAAATTGGAATGAATTTAGACCAAATTAATTAGTTTTGTGAAAACTCCCTGTTTGCCATTGGTCAGACAACAGACATCCCGCCCCCAAACTCATGCCATTGGTTGAGCCAGTGTTGCTTTGTCTTTTTGACACAGTGAATTAAAAAGGCAAATTAACATGCATGTCATGTGGCTAATTTAATAAATTAATGTGACAATATAGCATACTGCTGTTTGAAATGTTTATTTTTTGGGATAAAAAAGTCTACAATACAACATAAACACTTAAATATAGCTTTAAGAAATCTAAATTATGACAAAATATCGAAAGTACAACAAATTATGAGATGAAAAGTAAATTGACATGAAAATTATAAATTATGATATAAAACAATTTTGACAAATGTGATTGACATAAAATTGACAGTCAAAATTATGAGATATAAAGTCATAATTATGACATTAAAAGTGTAAACTGACATAAAAACAAAATAATGACATTAAAATACTTTTGACAAAGTCTACATTATAACATAAACAGTAAAAATTACAAAAAGTCTAAATTATGACAGAAGTCAAAATGATTAGATAAAAAGTCATGATTATGACACAGAAAGCACAATTATGATATTAAAAATGTAGAGGTTATGACAGACTCTCAAAATTATGACAAAAGTTTGACAAGTCAAAGTTATGACAAAGTCAAAGTTATGATGCAAAGTCTAAATTATGACAAATTATGAGATAAAAGTTTACAATTATGACAAAAAGCTGAAATAAAAGACAAAATTTGAAACTGACAAAAAAAAAAATTATATAAAAAGTTGAAATTATGATCTAAAAACAACTTTGACATTAGAAAAGTCAACCTTATGACAAAAGTCAAAATTAAGACATAAAAAGACATTACATTATGAAATAAAAAGTCATTTTTATGTCATAATTATGACTTGTGTTTCACAAAAAGTAGGCAGCAGTCAGTGTGTAGTGCACATGTATGCAGTAAGCAGCATGCTAGTATCCATTAGGAGTACAGTCTCTCTCTCTCTCTCTCTCTCTCTCTCTCTCTCTAATTATGACATTAAAAATGTCGAGATTTTGACAAACACTCGAAATTATGACATTAAAAGTCAATGAAATAAAAAGTCATAATCATGAAATGGAAAGTCTAAATTATGACCTAAAAACATAATTATGACATTAGAAAAGTCAAACTTATGACAAAAAAGACTACATTGACACAGTCAAAATTATAACATAAGATCCAATTAAGAAATAAAAAGTCATAATTTTACAAGAACTTTTTATGTCACAATTATGACTGTTGTTACATCATGTGTTTCATAAAAAGTAGGCAGCATTCAGTGTATAGTGCACAGTGTGTAGCAAGCAGCATGCTAGTATCCATTAGGAGCACAGTCTCTCTCTCTTTCTCTCCCCTCTCTATCTCTCCTCCTTCTGCCCTCAAGCTCAAAAAATACCCCGTGGTTGAGGTCTGATCTCTCCGGATATGCCTTCATATAAAACACATGACATAAAAACAAAATAATGTTTTATTTGCGTTCTCCATAGATCGCTCTCAACCACACAATTCAGCCAGACACTCGCTCTCTCTGAAGGGGTCCAAGGCCTCAGTCAAACAGCTGCCTCACGGGAGATGATTGTGTTCCCATGAGAAGGGTTTACACATCTAAAATTAGTGCGCTGGCATGGACAGGTTAGCCCTTTCCGTGGGGCATTGCATAACGTGGTCGGATTCTGCCTACTTGTGTAAGCAGCTGGGTGAAACGCTGCCTCTGTAGTCATGTGCTCATCCCGTTCTGTGTCTGAATAGAGCTTTCATGAAAATAAACCTGAAACAAGCTTATAGATAGACTCGTCAGTGACATTTGTTGACACAATAACGTCCACAGCACCAAATGCCTACACGACACAGGCAAAATACACTCTCAGAAAAAAGGTACAAAGTTGTCACTGGGACGATACCCTTTGAAAAGGAACACCTTTGTACCTTTTTACCCCTAAAGGTTGCATATTAGTACTTTAAAATGACATATTAGTACCTAAATGCTACATATTAGTACCTTTTGAAAGGGTTCTGCCTTAGTAACAGCTTTTGTACCTTTTTTTTTAAGAGTATGGTCTAAAAACATGTTTTAATAATATTAATCATACATGCATTAATAAAATACTAATATCATTAGCAATATTATAAACCTATATTTATATAAAATGTCCATTCAGGTAATGTGTACAAGCATTGGTGTAATTTAATTTAATTTTTAATTTAATTTAATTTAATTTAATTTAATTTAATTTAATTTAATTTAATTTAATTTAGTTTAGTTTAGTAATTTTATAAAATACAGATACATTCATTTTATAAATAATTTTTTCTATTCTTTAATATAGTAAAAAGATGGATAAATCTTCAGTAGTTTTGAAAGAAAAAAATAAAGGTTTAACTTTTGAACTGGGTAATTCACCTGAAGCAGATTTAAAATGTAAATGCACAGTTTCCAGGCTTTTTATGTGTTATGCCAGGGCTTTTTATCCATTTTATGTTAAAAATATGTGCCAGAAAATATAACTTGTACCCATTTTATATGAAATTACCTGTCCAGCAACTATAAAAATTGTATTTTTGCAAATCTCAGCATCTTTTGTTTGGCTCTTTTTAATAGCATTTCACCTGTATTGTATTGTAATTACAAGTGTATTAAAACGGTTGTTGTCAACTACACAAAAGATTCCTTTAGTTTTACATTAGCTTACAGGCTTTTTGTTGATCTGTGCTGCATTGAAGTATGAAATTAAGACAGAACTAACTCTTTGAATTAGGTAATATTATGGCCAGCTGTTCAAAATCGTTTATAGTGATTGGGTATTGAATCTTAAAGAACTATGACCCCTAATTTGCAAATCTTTAGAATTAAACTTAAATAGATTTGATCAGGAAACCATGTGCCGTGACTCTATATTGGATGCTCTAAATGCACCATTTTTCTATGGTGATGTGAACTTTGCTCAAGCAGAATTAAATAGGCAGCATCTCTGAGGACATCAGAAGGTCAACAGCTGAGGTTTGCCTTCTAACTTATTCATAAAGTCACACTTTTTTCAAGTTCACTGTCACACCCCGCTGTTTTACACCTTGGCCTGTGTATAAACCCAGACAGACTGATCATCCTGGATGTTTGTTATTATAAAGTGCAGGCTTATATGTTTGCCAACCATTTAATTATACTGCATTGTTGCAGAATATATGATGCGCTGTCACTTGTGACAGTTCTGTAGTTGAATACAAAAAAAAAATCAATTATGTAATTTTCTAAATAGCCAAGCCAAGAGTATATGCAATGGAACAAAACCATTTCAATGTCTTGCTCTCTTTTATGTCTCCATAAATTTCATGCCTGCATGTTCTGCTTTAGCAGCATTTGTCTCGCAGGTGATATCCAGCAGGAGATGCGGTTTTCTCTCTGGTGTTAAAGCCAAACATGTTTGCTGCTTGTTATCCTTTCCCTCTTTTGACTGCCAAGTCATAACCGCCTGGGGTGGTTTTAGTGGAAAGATTTAGATATCACAGATTATCCAGATTTTGAAGGATTTCCTTGACATTCCATTAACTTTGACATTGTGTTCAGCTGGCAAAGTCAAAACCGTTTGCACAGATTCGGGCGTTTCGTTAATCACGATTTCAAAAGGCCAATGCGACGGTCACAATTACAGTTACTGTAGAGGAATACATCAAAATATGAATAATATCTACTGTGATAAAATAATCACTACCCCCACCTTCTGCCAGCAATGACATCATTCGTGCATACGGGGGAGGACGGCACGATTACAGTCATGCACGGTTAAAAAAAGACTAGTATAAGAGACATTTATGCTATAGTTTCATTATGACAGTATCATTTTCTAAATTGTTTATGGTGGTTGAATTATCAGTAATGCCTTCCAGGAGAGAAACAGTAAATCGGTCCCACACGACTGTTTATGTGGCTGTTTTTGATCTTTCGAACAGCAGGCATAAATGTTGGACTAATACTTGTAATGAGGCTTGACACGTCTTGCGCCGGGCAGAAAACCACTCAAATTACTGCAGATATCAATCTCTCCCTGCTTCAGGTCACTTTCGCTCCTATAAGCTTGAAGGTTTACGGCCAACATCTGCACCCACCCTCTTGAGTTTTCTCAAAAACCTATACTGAGAAAAATCACAGTTGTTTCTCCAAAGCAGTTAGAATAAAAAGAGAATTCTGCCTACATTTGAGTTTCAAAAGTCCCTAGTAATCTCAAAAATGTCTCCTCTGGAATGTCAGAAAAGATCTTGATAATGACTCAAACTGTTCTCAGATTTACCAAAGCATGTAATCAATGGTCTCCATATGAACACAAACATCATTTTATAGTTCCATTTTTTGAATTACTCATGGGTTCGAATTTATGGAAGCCATTTCTTTTACATAAGAAAAAAATAATGTGTTGGTAAATCTAATTATGGCATAAAAAGTAGAAATGATGACAAAAAGTCATAATTATGAAATAAGTCAAAATTATGACATAAAAGCTGAAATTATGAGATCATTATAGCATTAAAAAGTCAATTGTTATATTTATGACTTTTTCTCTCATTTCGATTTATGTCATAATTTCATAATTAGATTTACTAAAGCATAATCTTTGCAATTATTGCATGAACATTCAAAAGAATGACAGTCATAATCAAATAAAAAGTCAAAATTGACAAAATATCAAATTATGAGATGCTAAGCCAGAAATTGACATAAGTCAATTTTTGTCATATTTGACATTTTGTATCATAATTTCGATTTATGTCATAATGTTGACTTTGTCATAATTAGATTTACTAAATAATTATTTTTGACCCAATTATGACATCACAGTCAAAAGTATGACAGTCATGATTTTAAAATAACTTTTTTTATATATATAATTGTAACTTGGTATATACTACATTTGACTTTTGATCTCATAATTCTGTCCTTTTCAAATGTTAATTATGACTTAGTATGTCATAATTTTGACTTTATATATGAATGTAACTTAGTATATAGCCATATGAGTTTATGGGACTAAGTATATTAAAAATTGGAATTTATTTCATTATTATTACTTTTTATCTCCTAATTTTGCCTTTTTATCTCTGTCATAATTTGGACTTTATATAGAACTGCAACTTAATATATTATAAATTTGACTTTATTTCGTAATTATTACTTTTTTCTCCTACTTTACCTTTTATCTCATAATTATGACTTAGTATGTTATAATTTTGACATTTCATCTTATATTTGTAACTGTGTATCTCTCTAAAAGTTATGACTTTTGAATGCACTAAATGCAAAGTGCTTTGGATAACAGCATCTACCAAATGTTAGAAGCTAATTTTTGTCTGTTTATTATGGAATTGTAGAAGCATCGGAGACAAAGCTGAAGCATATTGTAATTCAGGACTCCATGAAGTCTCCTGAGCTATGAAAGAGCGATCTCTACAGTTTTCCTCTGAGTCTCCCTGCCATCCTAGATTAAACGATGCACTGAAATGCAATGACAAACACTGAGAGAACAAAGAAAAGATTTAAATAGATGCTGTACTGTGGATGCAGTCAGTCTAGTGCATGTTTGAATTGAGACGTGAGCTGTCTGCTGTCATGTCTGTCTGGCAGTGGAGTCTAAATCAACAGGTGCGGTGTGAATCGTACCATGTGCCGCAGCCATGAGTGGAGAGGGAACACTATGTATCCCTCATTAGGCGAACTTGCTCTCTGCAGCTCAATGAGTCGGGTTGCCGTGGTGATGAGCGCGTTGTCATGGTTGTTTTTGGTTGAAGTCTATATCCCTGATGATGTGAGAGCACAGGTCATTTTGTTAGACAGCAGAGATGCATGAATCTTCTTTAAATAGAAACAGTGATACAACACATGCTGACTACAGTAAAGAAATACAACATTCACACAGATATCAAACACTGGTTGATGTGTACAGTAGTTTACATGCATGCAAATGTCATTGCCATTTCTGCATTCTGTTTCCTAGACCATCGAAACAAGCATTGACCCTTGGATGGATGCATTTAATTAATATGTAAAATTTTTCTAGATTTTTACAATATTTAATACAGTTACATAATACATTAACACATTTTTTGCTTATACACACACACACACACACACACATACATGTGTATATTTAAGAAATATAGAGAGACGCGCAGAAGCAGCATGCAGGTAAAGCACACAACTGTCATCTCTTTCTCTCGATCGATCGATAATTAATTAAAATAAATGCTATAATTCATTCAAATAAATGTGATCTTACCGCCAGTGCTTTTCCCAGGAACTTGGCAGCATTTGGTGGCATATTGGTTGGCCTGGACAGCTAATGAAATATGCCATGCCAAAGACAAACGTGTCTTCTCATTCAAAACCTTTCAGACGTGTTATCATTACAGGCTGGGGAAGCATTAGCCAGGACAAACTCAATGTCAAGGAGCCGCAGCAGAATAATAGCTTTGTGAAACCAGCCCATCTAAATGCCTCCAGGGCTCCTATCGACTTCTCTGATGATATATGTGCCGGTAATGTGTGAAAAATGACAGCTACTATTGCAGATGTGGCAAGGACGTGGTATGTATCTTGAATAAAAATATGCATCGCATTAACCTTTGATTGAATGTTCTTATTATTGCACAGTTCATCTCTGCCATGCAATAATGGTTGCGTATGTGTGCATGCATGACCAGCCCATACGGTCGATGACTCATCGTGCAGATGAACTACCTGAAACAACAGCGTTGTGGACTTCATCCGCTGCACTGCATAGCTGCTGGGGTTCTGTTAGGCATGCAGAGAAGGGGATTCCGCCTAAGACGGAGCGTGCATGAGCGTTTCTGCGGCTGCGCGGATGTTCCCGAACAGCCGACCATTAATGAGGATGACTCATCCCTAGAAACTCCACTGGATGGGTGCGGAGGTGATTCACCATGTGTCTGTGTGCTATCCAAGGATGCCCTTGAGTCCAAACCCCAGAAAAGTGTCACGCTGTGCATAGTTTGTGTTTCCACTGAGAGTTCGTAACGACAGAGGAGGTTTGAGGTCACAATCTGCTTGGGGTCCTTTTTGCCTTCATGTTTCATTAATTAGTAAGACTCTCTGATTACAGCCTTAGCTTTCATTTACGGCTATTTTGAGAATGACATATAGTTTATGCACCGCCCACCTTACGCCTTCCAACTGTGGAGACTGCAGCTTTGGGCTCGAGAAAAACATAATTTATTCTTTGTTAAATAGGTTTTATGGTGGCTTTTTTTATGCGCTTTTTTTTTCTAGACATACTGAGACATTGATTAAAGTGCTCCATATCCGTTGATATGCAGTGAAATCACAAAGCAAATGCAAACAAATGTTCTCCATTCCTAATATACTGTATACGGTACATCCATGGACATACAGCTATTTAAAAAAAAAAAATGGCATTAAGGCATTTTGCTGCTTCTAGCATTTTACTGTCACTTTGGATAGAAGTCTAGTCTTATGTAAGGTCGCAACTACTAACTGTTTTTTATGTTTGCATTTATCTATCCACATTAGTTTAAAATCAAATGTTTGTAACCTTAACATGTTTGTCTGTCAGATGTTTTAAAGATACAATCTTTGTCATGTATGTCTTTTAGTTTTTTTTTTCTTTTTAAGATTAGCCCTGCCAGGAGTGGGGTTTGAACCCACGAGGACATTTAACCACCTTAACCACTCGGCCACCCTGGTCACATGTTAGTTGTTTATCACTGTGAGTTTTATGCTAGAATTTATCAACATTTGTTATAAGCAAATCAATCTTTGTCATGTATGTCTTTTAGGTCTTTTAAAGATCAGCCCTACCAGGAGTGGGGTTCGGATGTACGAAGACATTTGTCAGTTGAATCTTAAATCCAACGCCTTAACCACTCGGCCATCCTGGGGTGCATTTCCCAAAAGCAACTATGGTCACAAATTCCGTCGTTACCAATAGAGTTCAATGGGACTTACCACCGTAGTTAGCTAAGGACGCTTTTGGGAAACGCCTCCCTGGTCAGTAAGTTCAAGTTGTAATCATATCAAGCCCACCTGTACAAGTCTGATGAGCATTTCAGTGTACCAGAATGCCATTATGACTGTTTAAATGTTTGCTTTTACCTGGAGCGTGGTTCAAACCCACGAGGACATTTGTCAATTAGATCTTAAGTCCAACGCCTTTACCACTCAGCCACCCTGGTCACATGTTAGGTGGCTATTACTATGATTTTCATCTATCCACATTTGTTATAGGCAAATCAATCTTTGTCATGTATTTCTTTTAAGCCTCCTACACTGCACGATTTTAGCAATCCTATAAGATCATTGCAGATCACACTGTGATCACTGTGAAAAGCATAAAAATCACAGTAATAAACAGCTATCATGTGACCAGGGTGGCCGAGTGGGTAAGGCATTGAGCGCAACGTCTTACCTGCTCAGCCATCCTGGTCATGTTAGTAATATGTAATCTATCAAGCCCACCTATACAAGTCTGATGAACATTTCACTGTACAAGTACACCATTATGAAAGTTTTTTTAAATGCTTACTTTTACCAGGAGTGGGGGTCGAACCCAGTCCAATGCCTTAACCGCTCGGCCATCCAGGTGACATGCATTAGTATGGTTTGGCATTTTGTCCTGCACATCTTATCAAATTCAACCATACAATACATGCATCCTCAAGTTGCTCTTTTAGATATCTTAAATATTTGTCCCCTACCACTCCGCCATCCTGGTCACATACTCGCTCAGTTTGTCCTGCATATCCGATCAAACTCAACCATACATGAATGCCAGGGCTGGGCAAAAAAAAAATCAATTTTTTGATTAATCGTTTTTTTAAATGACGTCGATTCGATATCAATTCTCAAAAGCGGCGAATCGATCTTTTCCGGTATTTATTTCCGCAAACATTTAAAACAAGATCTGGGCCTGTATTTATCAAGCTTCTCAAAGTGCCATTTTAGTCTTAAGTGCTGAGAATTCATTAAATTTACTCCTACTTTCAAACTTAAGTGTAAAAGCAAGTTATCAAATTTCTTAAAGCTAAGAATCACCCTTACTCTCCCAGTTATTTAAGACAGCTCGTGAGGTCGCTCAAGTGGTTAGGAGTTGCCAGTAGGGGCTTGTGATGGTGCTGAGGAGACAGAGATGTGCGCAAATCTTTCAGGAGAGGAAGAATGTTCTTGAAATGTTTGACGACGAGCAGTTAATAAAACAGTTACATTTCCTCAGTTATTCAAACAGAAACAAGCAAAGAATATTTACATTACCAAAGAACATCATAACTGACTTCAGTCTAGCACGAGTATTATATGCTCTTTAAATACACTCCCGTTATAATCAGTGAAGCTACCTACACTGTATCATGAATAAATCTCTTACCCCTTATTTACACTGCACACGTTTGCGGTGCATTACGGCTCCGACACGGCCACCGGAGCTGATCACGGCTACTCACCAGCCGCACCACGGCAAGTTTCTGAAGCGGCTCTCCTCGCTGCATCACTAAAGATAGGCGCCTATATTTTTGACTGATAATAATAATAATAATCAGCCACAGGTGATATCTCTGACTATAGTCGATACATACTATCGTCTACCGGCACAACCCTAAATTGAAGGTTGTGATGACGATTCGTTTCCTTACCATAATGTATTCTCTTGAAAATTCTTTATTGTCAAATGTGTGTTGAATGTAAACTCCTATTAGGAATTTAACCATTCAATGTGAATTCATCTGAGAATATTCTTAAATAAGGAAATCTATTCAGTGATTGGTCCATGTGTATTTCGTCATCCAAAATCCTGTTTGTGGCTCAGCAAAGTGTCGTGAGTCAACTCTAAAACTGACACTTAAGATTTAGTCCTATACTTCGCTTAAATTACAACTGAGATGCTTGGTAACTAACTTTTAAGCACAGCTTTGAGGCAATAATTTTTTTACACTTAAGTCAATTCTTAGCAGCGTTCTTGAGAGCAATTCTCAGAGGCTTGATAAATACAGGCCCTGAATAATGTGAATCTTATCATTAGTCTTCTCCACTAAATGTCACCCTCTTATTTACCTTGCGCAATGTTACAACGGAAATCCTGTCATTCATTCAGTGCTTATCATGGCGGAGATACTGTTGACAAGAGCCAAGAACAAAGCAATATGCGTGATTTGCAATGCTCAGGTAAAATTCTATAGTAATAGGCCTACTACAAATGTGTGGAAGCATTTGACATCACGCGTAAAGGCGCCATGATTTCCGCAATGAATGAATGAATGGATGGCGGATGGTGCGACGCATTGTTTTGTTTACTACACACTTACTAAAGCGCGGATGATGCTCGCAGTGTTTTCAGCCTCTGTCGTCTCACTATGATGATATGAATACACGAATATAATCTCCAGCTGCTCTAAGAGTCACTTCATTAGCATTTTACCATTTAATTTGACAAACTACCATCATATCACATACACAGCAGCTGCAAGTTCCTCACGGCAACCCGTCAAAATAAAAGTTTAGCTTAACAGGAAGAAACTGTGTCAGAAATATATTACTATTTAGCAGTCTTAAGACTTAATGTAACAACAATGCTACTACTACTACTAATAATAATAAATATGAATAAATATTTATTTTTAAAGGAATAATCACATTTGTTTTCTTTTTAATTTTAACAGTAAACCTCTGTTGTGCAGCACTTTGTTTGCCAAAAAATAAAAGGGTTTAATTTTCATTTGATTAGGATAAATTAAATTAATGTTTTATGCCTTCATCTGATTACCAGAAAAATTAAGAATAACATTTTATAGGGCCCTATTATTGTTTAAAAAAGGACCTTATACAAAAAAAGAATAGGTTTAAAATACAGGCCTGTGGCTCTTAATTTCTTTTTATTAATTCACCATTTGTAAACTGATGTTTACTGTTCATTTTTTTTTAGAAATATCAATAGCATTTGTATTAAAACTATATTCACTGAATGTAATCAAAAAATCGAGAATCGAACCAAGAATCGAATTGAATCGAGAGCTTGCGAATCAAAATCAAATCGAATCGGGACATCTGAATCGATGCCCAGCCCTAATGAATACATCCTCAAGTTTCTCTTTTAGATGTACATTACAAGCTATTGGAATTGCTATTCATATGAACCATAAAGGCCTGGTGTATCAAATATGATATTCAACAAAAACACATGCACATTTTTATATTTTGTCTAAAGGTTTAATAATCCATTTCATTACAATGAAATTTTTCTGACTGTTATTTCATATGTCAGGCTTTACGGGCTTAAGCACTCTGATGTCCTGGAGCTTGGATCTTGGTCCTAACTGCTCTGCCCCATTCAAATGAGTGGAAAAGCCTTAATTTATATGTGTGGCTGCTTTTATTTCTCTCCACTGGCAGAAAAGTCTCTTTTGGTGGAAGCACTAATTGGCATGTGCGACTGTGGTTTTCCCTTTCCCTTTTTTTATGAATGGGAGTTCTGGATTCCCCTCTTGGGAATTCATAAATCTACTCCCATGTAGATGTATTGATCTCTGTGTGTTCTGTGTCTCTATTCCTCTGTCACTCTCCTCTTGCTCACATCACTGCCTGGCAGCATAAATGATGTCCACGGCCTGCGTCTCTCTCCCGCCGTGTTACCATAGCAACTGGAGCGATAGGGGAACACTGTGTTCCTTCGATCTGCAAGTGGGTCATGGACAAAACGACACGTACCGAACCATATTGAGTGGCTAGTGCTCCACACGGCTTTTCCGGTGACCTATATCACACGTCCAAACAGGAATCCCCATCGGCTGCAATGTCGACTGAGAGGTTTAGCGCTCGGATGCAAGCGCACAGCATGACAGCAATCCTGTTGTGTAAGCACAAATGTCTCTAATTGTTATTTACAGCAATGCAACAAGCAATCTTCAGCCGATATCTCGCTGAAAAGAGGCTATTTGGAGCATGCGAGTCAAGTTTGAACGTGTGGAGATTATTTAAGTGGTGAACCCAAGATGCCTTTAGGGTGCAGCTGGGATAACTAAAAAAATCTAGATAGTCAGATGATACAAAAACACCTCTTTAAAGAAATACGAGAGGTGTATTGCAGGAGCTGCATAACAAACATCTTCAAAATGTTTCCACAGAAACTAATAAAAAACTACATAGAGGGTCAGTAAATGATCACAAAATTACGTTTTTGGGTGCATTATTCTTTAAGAAGTGTCAATGCAAATATGTAGGCCTATTGACTGTAACTCATCAACTAAAATGACAAAAAAAAGCATTTTGTCTTGCAGATGACAGTATGCAGTGGATTTCAGAGGGACACATCCCATAGAGAGCTACTATTTCATTATGATCTCAGTGTGGTCGGACCAGTGCAGACTAAACTACTACATCATACTTGGATGTTGTCTTCATGTTTTACAACTTCAACGAAAACAATTGAAACCATCCCAATTCAAGAAAATGTAAGAGTTATTTTCAAATTAATGGCTATATGCAACATGTGTGGCCTGCTGTCAATTACCGCAGACACTTTTATGTCACTGAGGTTTTTATTTTTTGTGTTAAATATAACAGATTTAAACTTTTTTCTTTTTGTTATATAACATTTTTTCCATGCCTTCGTCGTTTTTGGTTTTATTGAGTTTTATGTAGCTTTTATGGCTTCATTTATCTTAAAATATGAAAATACTCAAATATTATATACATTTTTTGATTATGGTAATCTAAAGAGTGAAATAATTATGAACTTCTAAACTAAATGTCAATATTAAACTGTTTGAAAGTGATTTACATACATTTTCTCACAAAGTATGACTGTTCCCCAAAATTATGTAAAAAAATACAAGATTCAAGATCATTTGTGTATTATTATTTTTAATCATAAAATAAAATAATAATTAAATATTTGTTCAACTATGTCAAGCCAACATACAAGGTTTGTCAAATAAGCTGTTTTTTTTCTAGTTAAAAATAGTTAAATAAAATTATTTGAATTCATTCTATAATTCTACTTCCATTGAATAATTAATTGAATAAAATTATATAAATAATAATCAAATAATCATTGAATTTAAAAAAAGTATATAAATGTGTGTATTTAGGATAGGCTACATAAAATGCTAGCTAAGCATTTTATACAAAAATGTTTAAAATCTAAATGAATAATAATAATAAAAATGAAAATAAAATTTCCACCACCATCATTTTCATCACAGGGTGAATGGTAAGTTCTAGTTGAGGAAACATCTATGAATGAATGGAAAACCTGTTTACACTAAATACTTAACCTAGCTGGTTGGCAGGTCAGAGGTTTCCTAAAGCACTTTTCTAGGCAGATGAACTTCCTGTGGGCGGAGTCCGCTTCACATTAGGCCTACTTCACTGTTAAATCTCCTTTTATGTCCCTTCCTGTTTCCCGTACAGGTAACAAGCAAAAGAAACTTAGCTAAAAGACTGGATTTAACTTTGCATGTAAGTGATTCTATCATCAGTTTCAAGCTAACATGTTTAATGTGGTTTGTTCGTGCTTTTAAAAGTTGCATATTTTAATTATTTATTTCCTGTGCTGCAAACTTTACCATTATAAGTGTTTTACTGTAAACATGTTTCCTGTTTGTTTATGCACTCTGCTGTAATTGATAGCAGAGGGCCATAGATCTTATGCTCAAAATATCTTGCAGTGTTACTTTAAAAATCAGTGAGATTGCTGAAATATGGAGATTGGAGGAGATCTTTTTGGTACATTTATACTCATGTATATTTGGAGAGATCAGACGTGCACATGCTCATGCAGTATTGACATGGTTTCTCCAAATGTCTCCTGCAGTGTCTTTGTTGCTCTAGGCGTTTCATGCTGCGGCCTGGCACTTGTTTCCCCATAATCTGTAGTCAAGGACAAAATGAGAAAGCCATCTCTGTGTCCAGAGGCCAGTGCCATACAGGAAACACATCAGCAGCGTGCCACAGCGGGTTCCTGGCACAGCCATGCCTGTCATCCGCAGCAGTGCTTGAATGAGGCTGGAAGACTGTGACATACAGTCTGAGCATTTTGTAGACTGGGTTTTGCATAATTCAGAATTTAAGAATTGGTTTGCAGTTCATGAGTGTGAATTTAAATCAAACTGGCCACACCTAACAGGAAGTTGAACTTAAATGTGAACTGGAATGACAGCATGAGGAATTTATTGCAATTCAAAGAAATTCAACACAGGTCATGCATTCTGGGAAATTACGTTTTTCCACCACAGTCGACAAAAATATATATAAATATTATATATTTATACTAAGTATAGTGTATACCAAAAAGTAAAAAAGTAGTATTTATAGTAGTAAAATATATAGCCTTGGTCCACAAAAAAGAAATACAATTATATATATATATATATATATCTTGTTCTATTATTATTGTTCTCTGTCTATAAAAATTCAAAATTAAAGCTTTTTAAAACAAGCAATCATGCACAGTTCAAGCCAACATAAAAAGTTTGTTGAGATGTTTTACTAGTTAAAATGTACAGTTATAGAAATTATTTGAATCAATTTTACTGTAAAATTGAAATTTTAGTTCTGCATTTGCTATGTGAATTCAAATGCAAACTCAAATTCCAGAATTGAACTGGAAATTTAAAATGCATTCTCCATTCAGTTCTAAATAGTGCATGAACTTGTATTTAAAGCATTATATCTGGACTTCTGAGTCTCAAAACCCTCTCAAAATGCAGAGAATATTAACAGCAATTGTCAGTGTTTTTGGTGCATTTATCGATACAATTACCGTCCTGGTTTTACAAGGTCAAGACAGCATGAAATTAATATTGACTCTATTTATTTTATTTTTTTTTACAGCTTGTGTTTTAAAGCTTCTCTTTTGTGTACAGATCATAACATCACTGTTTGCCAAAGTCGGTAGATTTTATTAACTTCCTCCAGTCTTTAGAGACGATTTGATGCACAACCTAATTATGGTAAAACAATGGCGTCCTTATAAACAGGTAGGAGTGCCGGCACATCAGGCAACCTAGATAGATATTTAGGGGAGCTTTGTTTCTTGGCTTGCAGCCATATCTTGATGACATTGTAGCTCTGTCCTCCAAACAGTATGATGCAATGAAAGACAATCTTCCACACAGCAGTGAGCAGCCCTGCTTTACCTCGCTACCTCCATTATTCTCAGAGCGTCCTATGCAAGCAAGTCCCTGTGTTGTGCAGTTGTTCTCATAATGCGTAGCACCAGAAGAATGCAATAAAATACAAGCGTGTTCACCTGGTGGAACATGCAGGCTCTGCAGGGCGTATAGCGGCTGCTGACGCTGCCAAGGCTGGCCACAGTAAAGACTGGCATCCATTTACATCATGCTTGAGTGAACGGATACTCAGATTACAGGAAATGCAAACACTGGCCTCCGGGCTGGCGCTTTCAGTCTGCTCGTCTTACATAACCACAAATTGCTGGACATTTACGAGCTGGAGGCTCCATTGTTTCATCTCTATGTTCATATTTTAGGGTTGTAAACAGAAACCGATTGGGGTGAGATTTCGTAACGTCAGGCTTTGTTTTACGGCGCTGGTATTTCCTCGTGAAGGGGAACTTCCTGAAATGTGCATTTTTTTTGTTGCACAGTTGCTCTTAACAGGACAAACCTAAAGCTGTGAACTATATTTTACTTTATTTTTCGATAATTCAATCTAACAACTATATTGTTCATTATCATGACATGAAAAAAAAATGTTTGTCAATGAACAAAGTACTTTTTGCCACAACTTGTTTTATTATACCAAGTGTTTCTTTGCTGTTTTACAATGCATTTTTTGGCACAGTTTTATTGCCGAGATTTACTGCCAAGCTCCTCATTTTAGTGTATGGGTAATTTCACTGATCAAAATAAAATAAAATAAAATAAAATAAAAAACATAACATAACATATAACATAACATACCCATATATCATTTTATGTCTTCTCTTTTTTGTGGTATTTAAAAACTGTTCAGCACTATTTCTTTTTGATTCAGTCATGTAAATAAAATAGTATTTATTAAATTCTTTTTATTAATTTTATTAAAATTCATATTTAATCATATCAATTAAATATTTCATTTATATTATTAGTATAATTGTATACATTTTTTGCTATTTTTATTAATTCAAAATAAAAGTTTTTGTTTACATAATATATGTGTGTGTACTGTGTATATTGATTATGTATATACAAATACACACACATACAATATATATATTAAAAATATTTGCATATATTTACATGTATATATTTATATAATTTATATTATATATAAATATATTTAATATATAAACAGAACATATTTTTCTATATATGCATGTATGTGTATTTATATATACAAAAATATACACAGTACAAACACATAAATTATGTAAAAAAAAAACGTTTATTTTGGATGCGATTAATCGTGATTAATTGTTTGACAGTACTAATATATATATATATATATATATATAATTTCAGTCAATGTTTGCCATGTACATATACATCACCATCTTTCATTATATAATATTAGATGTTTCAGCAAGGAGCAATTTTTAAAATATTATTTTTTATTTATTTTTTGCAGGCTCTTAAAAGCATGAGATTGACTTTTATTTTTCCCTGTTCATTTGTTTCTCCTGTCTTTGACATCATATCTCAGTTAGTCACTAGTGAAGAATTGGGTCCTGTATGTGTGGTTGTGCTGCCCTCAGTCAATCAGCATTGCATTGACGTCATCTTGCGAATCTCTATGCATGCACACATTTCTCTTTGCATTTCTCTATTCCCATGAGCAATGATAGCAGATTTTAAAATGCTTACTTCCAGGGGTCCTGCGCTTCCCGAGAGTATGCTAATCAACTGAACGGATTCGTCATTTTATACACTGCATTTAAAAAATGCGATTAAGATCCTTATTATTTCTGTGGCAGGTAAGTAATGATAAATATTGATATAAGCTAAATTACATAATCTCATGTTAAAAAAGCTATTCAATGTCATTGGCTACAGCCTTAGTCCGAGATGCCTGCATTAGTCACTTGCAAACAAGGATTAGGATAATCTCATCATCCACCTAATTTCATATTCGTTTATATTTCTGTATGCAACAGATGTGCCACTTATACAGTCGAACATCCCTCAACGTTGGTGAACTTCACTAATGCCTTCAAACTGCTTATGAATGCTTAGCCAAGCAAATGGAATTGCAGATGTACTGAAGTCAATTAGGCATCAATAACCCCAGCTGAGACTGTTTACCTCGTCTGTGTTGCTGTGGAGAGAGCATTTTCTAGTCCGTTTGAAGTCTGCTCTCGACCACATCTGCAGCATACTGGCTGAGTCATACTGATACCTGTAGTTGTGTCAACAGCTCTGAAACCTACAGATTTCACGATTTCCTTTACATTTCTGAGTAAGTCAGCTCAGTCATTTCAATCGTACAGGTAGGTGCAAATACAATGCGCTAAGATGGCCATCTTTGTGTGTTTATGTGTGTGAGCATGAGAACAGGCACCCAGATGGCTCTTGCATTGCTCATGAGACTTAATTGAGTTCTCATGTTATGCTGCACTTAAGTGTGTTTCGATGTTTCTCTTAAGATCATTAGAAGAATTCATTAGTAACACTCAGGTCATGGCTTTGTTTCTCATAGAATGTATGAATTGTGATAACTATGAATCTAAACAGTATGTTAAAAAGTTTAAGGTCGGTAAGACTTAGAGATTTAGTCTATTATATGCTTACAAGCGCTTAATTTATTTGATCAAAAATATAGTAAAATTAGTAATATTATCACAAATTAAAATAACTGTTTTCCATTTAAATATGTTTTAAAATGTAATTTATTCCCGTGATGCAATGCTGAATTTTCAACATCATTACTCCAGTCTTCAGTGTCAAATGATCCTTCAGAAATCATTCTAATACGCTGATTTGCTGATTAAGAAACATTTATGATTATTATTAGTGCTTAAAACAGTTGTGCTGCTTCATATTGTTGTGAAAACATGATTTTGATTGTTTTGTAATTTTGCTTTAATTGTTATAATTTTCATTATAAATGTCTTTACTGTCACTTTTGATAAATCTAACGTATCCTAGCTGAATAAAAGGATGAATAATTATGGAATAATTTTTGTGCCTTTATTATTCAATCAAACATTCTATGTTTGAGAGTAAAACTAATTATTTTGTAATTAAAAAATAAAAGATTGCAAAAAAAAAAGTCTTCGAGGCTCAAAAATATAGAAACAAAAATGATTCCATAAATAATAAGGATGCATTTTTTTCAGGAAAAAAAAATCCTTTAACAGAAATGTACAATGAATTGGAAATAATCCTTAAAATGCATTTGGCCAAATTCATAATGTAAATATAGAACAAATCAGACAGTTGTTGATACAGAGTAAGATTATGGAGATATACTA
>NW_015552686.1:99740-101124 GCF_001515605.1 Sinocyclocheilus anshuiensis
TATACATTTTGAATGAATTTGTTAAGAAATGTTCATTTTGAGATCTACATGCCTTGGTGTCTAGGGCAGCAGAAGTTGAGACTTTGTTGAGATCTCTGAAGCTCTGGGGTCTTTTTCTCAGTAGAAACATCTGGGAAGCTGGAGACTTCATTTAAAAGCCTCTCAGTTTTCTTTGAATTGAACATTTTTGCAGTCTAGCGGAAACAATTGAGATTTCAACCAAACTGAAAATGTTGTTACAAACCCTTATGCTACAGTGAATAATGACTTAAATTTCATCCTCTTTCTCTATCACATGACTTTAGAAGTCTTGTAACATAGTGCATAAGCCGTATGGACTATAATACTTTTATGGTGCTTTATTGGCCTTCTTAAGCTTCACTATAAATGGTCATTGTTTAGAAAAGAACAACATCATGTTTTTAGGCATAAAAAGCAACTACACAGGTTTGGAATGACATGAGGGTGAGTAAATAATGCCAGAAATTTCATTCTCGGGTCAATTGTTCCTTTAAAAAGAACTCATTTGTGTTTCGTCTTCCCTGCGGGGACATCCATGATGTGAAAGTGAGTTAAACGATACCTGGATGTGCTCTTCAGAAGCGTCGCTCGTACATTAATGAGCACAGCTGGGAGCTGTCAGCCGAGGGCTCTGCCTGCTTTTACTACCTCTTCCTCTCCCGTCTGTTTTTGACTGAGAGGCTGAAAATGAGCTAAGGGGCAGTGATGCTTCCATGGCAACAATCTGTCACGGCATATGTGTGTGTGAGTGTCCTTCCGCTGTGATGTCCATTCCCTCATGTGACGGCTCACACACACACACACACACACACACACACATGCACATACTTCAACCATGTTGACATGTCCCTAGAGACTGTGAACCATTGTTATTTTACTGCCATTATAGTTTTTATTAATATTCTGAATAATTTTTTATTGTTGTTTTCTTTTTCTGCTTTAATTTTAGTTAAAGGAGACATATTATGCCCCTTTTTACAATATGTAATATAAGTCTCTGGTGTCCCCAGAATGTGTCTGTGAGAGTGCTGTTGGGTTTTTTATGGAAGTCTCTTATGCTCTATGGAGTTATTTTTGTGTCTTTATTATTCAATCAAACATTATGTGTTTGAGAGTAAAACTAATTATTTTGTAATTAAAAAATAAAAGATTGCAAAAAAAAGTCTTCTTAAGGCTCAAAAATATAGAAACAAAAATGATTCCATAAATAATAAGGATGCATTTTTTTCAGGAAAAAAAAATCCTTTAACAGAAATGTACAATGAATTGGAAATAATCCTTAAAATGCATTTGGCCAAATTCATAATGTAAATATAGAACAAATCAGACAGTTGTTGATACAGAGTAAGATTATGGAGATATA
>NW_015552686.1:101171-101421 GCF_001515605.1 Sinocyclocheilus anshuiensis
GGTTTTCTGAGCGCACACATCCGAAGCACACGGACAGAAAGCGGCTGTCACAGCATGTGAGTACTAAACTAAGTTCTCGGTAAACTAAGATAACAGTCGGTTATGTCTGTGAAGGTAAACAGCTGGGAAATAAATCACATGTTTATTTCTATAAATAGTGTTCTGTGCTCGTCTGTGCAGCCAAAGACAGAAAGAACAGTTAGCATGTTTTGCTCAAACTTTCACCATGGCATTAGAACTGGTACACCGT
>NW_015552686.1:102095-123114 GCF_001515605.1 Sinocyclocheilus anshuiensis
GGTTTTCTGAGCGCACACATCCGAAGCACACGGACAGAAAGCGGCTGTCACAGCATGTGAGTACTAAACTAAGTTCTCGGTAAACTAAGATAACAGTCGGTTATGTCTGTGAAGGTAAACAGCTGGGAAATAAATCACATGTTTATTTCTATAAATAGTGTTCTGTGCTCGTCTGTGCAGCCAAAGACAGAAAGAACAGTTAGCATGTTTTGCTCAAACTTTCACCATGGCATTAGAACTGGTACACCGTTGTCGCTTGCGAAATCAAAATGATGGCGCCGTGGGTGGAAACTTACAGATTAAGGGGCGGTAATATTATAATGAGATCCCTTTGCCACGTCACCAAGGGAGCGAAATCAGACGCGCTCTTTTTCTCAGACGCTTGCAGAAAAAGGCTTACCAAAACAAAGTTACTGGGTTAATCTTTTTCACTTTCCTTGTTTAGTAGATGCACCGGGGACCTGATTATAGCACTTAAAACCTGGAAAAGTCCGATTTTCATGATATGTCACCTTTAAAGTTCTTTTGAGTTTCAGGTTTTTCTACTACATCAAGCTAAACTAAATTAAAATGAGAAATGTTGCCATGGCAACTCATTTAAAAAACTCTTTTAAAATGATTTTAATCTAGTTAGCATTTATTTTGTAAGTCATAAAAGTTATTCTTTAATGGTTTTAGTTTTAATTGTAGCTTTTGCTAAAGAAAAAAAAAAATCACGTCTAGTAATAGCCTAGGTGAAAAACAGTTAGCGCATGGCTATTAGTTATTTTGGTTAAAGGAATAGTTCACCCAGAAATGAAAATATGCGGAGAATATACTCACCCTCTGGCCATTAAAGAGGTATATGAGTTTGTGTCTTCTTTGGAAAAGATTTTGGCAAATTATAATTTCATCACTTGCTCACCAATGGATCCTCTGCAGTGAATGGATGCCGTCAGAATGAGGATCCAAATAGCTGATAAAAACATCACAATAATACTCAAGTAATCCACACCACTTCAGTACATCAGTTAATGTCTTGTAAAGCAAAAAGCTGCATCACAATGTTTTTAACTTTAAAACGTAGCTTCTGGCCAAAATATAGTCCATAATCCATAATAATGCTTCCTCCAGTGAAAAAGTCCACCCTCTGTTTTGTACTGTTTTCGCTTGTAAACGGTGCTTGATCTGTGCATATTTCTCTCCTGATTCAGACAAGATGACTTGTTCAATGGACAAAAGCAATATTATGGATGCAGGATCTATATTTTGGCTGAAAGCAATGGTTTGAAGGTGAAATGCCTTATTGATGGATGTATTTCTTATTTGTGGATTATTATGTTTTTATCAGCTGTTTGGACTCTCATTCTGACGGCACCCATTCACTGCAGAGGATCCATTGCTGAGCAAGTGATGCAATGCTAAATTTCTCCAAATCTGTTCAGATGAAAAACTAATTTGGATGGCAGTTTTTCGCCCATTACTAGACTTGTGACATTGCTCATACTAAACGCTGATACCGGCACACATAGATAAAGAGAAATGATAACCACAAACTCCACAAACACAGCTCGGCGTGCAGGTCACCCTTTTGTTCCCCTACCTCACGGTCAATCACGATAATACCATTCAGTAAGGTGACAGTAATGCAGCCCGTATGCAAAACCTGCCACCGGTATGCTAAACAGGATATACAAGCCTGATATTGATGCAGCCTAATTTCTGAAGCGGAGCACAGGAAGTGTTGTCAGTACAGATTTAGCCGTGTTACCCGAGGATATTCAACAACTTCTCTAAAAAGTATATCATAATGACTTTCTTTTCTAGTTGCCGCACTTTGGTACGCGTCTGCTCCGCTGGCGTTATAGCAATTACTCTCCGAACGGCTCGGATATCAGCCGCCATCCATCACTAGGTTAACGCTTTTCGCCGTGTTGGTAATGATCGTTCTCTGCAGGATTATGCTGTTTCTGCACCTATCTAATTAGGTCCTCTTTCTGATAGCAGTGTGTCTCGTTGAAAATGGGGCTGTTTTGTATTAAAATATGATTGATTGTCTGGTTTGCTTGCTGTGCATCCTCGTGAGCGATGTAGCGGAGGCATCAACCTCGATGAGTCATGAGTAAATGACAGACTGCTTGTTCTGTTCCCTTCAGTTCCACGAACACGGCAACACAATGGTCCATGAGACACACAGACCAGAGCTGAGATCCATTTAGAGCCGAGAGGGAGAGAGAAAGATTTGACACAACAGTAATGGAACGTTGTGAATCGGCGCGCATGGAGATGGAGGTTTATTTTTTCCTCTTTGTTTCTTTCTCTGGCACTTTCCACAAAAAGGGTACAAAATAGTGTCTGAAGTGCTCTTTTTCAGCCAAGGATCAGTGAATGGAGGTGCTTAACCTTCAGAAAATGTTGATCGTCTATCTTGGGAGGTCAAGCTAAATATTATATGAGCTGTTTTGTTGCATCTATTTTATATGAGGCTTGCAAACTTTTGCAACACTGCAGTTTAGGGCATGTCAGAATATAGTTTTAAACCCTGTTTTTTCTATAATTTGATTTAAAATATTACTTTTTTTTTTATTAATAGGTAGGCCCTAATAGGGTTGCAGGTTTAGCAGAGGCTAGTATCAGGCCAAGTGTTGGATTGTAGTTATTGCAACACACAGTTTTTACATATTAGTTGTATTTTCTTTTGCCGTTTATTTGTTTATATTTTTAAACTGTGCAATCAATCAGTCAATCAATAATCAAGCTAAATGGTTAAGCTCCAATTAATTTGATCAGTTTTATGTATATTAACAGTACTCTTGCTAGTTTTGTTGTTTATATTTTAAGATGTGTGCAATGCATTTATTGTGCAAAAAAAAAAAAAAAACATAAATAACAACACTGAATGGTTAAGCTCATTTAATTTTCTCAATTCTTATTAATTGTACCTTTTTGCCATTTTAAATCCTGCAATAAAGAAGTAAATACATAAGATTGAATGGTTAGGTTCATTTAAAACATATAATGAATATATTTAATTGTGTAAGAAAAAATAACGAGGTTAAGCTAATTTAATTTTCTTAACATGTATGCTACATTTGTGTACAAAGTTAGAAAATGAAATGTGATATTTTTTCTTTCAGCATGAATTCCTGTCATGCTGTAAGGAAAACAGAATACAGAAGTTTATATAATTTAAGTCATTTTTCCTGCAATGTTATTCTTATGTTAAACATTAGCATTTTAAACAGAACTGATGGCACTAGCTACAAAACAGCTGCCTTTTTGTGCATCTAATGCTTAAGTAATGGGACCTTCACTGACCCTTATTCTTTTTTTTTTTTCTCAAAATGACGGTATGGCTGTAGAAAGTATTTTAAATTACCTTTTTGTATGAAATGTGAAATAATAAAAACTTTGTCTACATGTACTTGGACAGGAAATGTAGACAGTTACTTATTCACTTTAATGTCATTAAATGACTACAGAGGTTAAAAACAAAACACACATACTAAAAGTACCGTGTCCGGTGCAGTTTGTTGTTTTCAATGTCAATGTACACAAATGTATGTTAATAATATTCAGATATTATTAGCATATGGCCTCTTCAAGTCTACAACTACACAAGAGGGCCAGCGACTCTAGCATCCCAAATGACCCGCGTACGATAAACAAAACAAAAAAAACGTGACGGAAGTTTCCAGCAATTTATAATTGAAATGTCTCGCAGAACTTTCCATTAGCTAGTTTGGATGATGATTCACTGACTCTTAATGTTCAGGAGAAACATGTTTATGCGATCCCATCGACTGTGATCTTATCTAATCCTCTTTGAAAGTTCATCTAAATTACATTTTGAGTGGATCAGTTATGAACTCGGCTAAACCACTGAAAACAGGAAGTTACACCTGTCTGCTTTTCCATACCTCTCTCTCTCTCACGCATATGAACCGAATGCTTTTAGTTTCGAGATGCTGCAAATCAAACCAGTCCTCTAGAACAAGACCTTAATTAGGTGCACTTCTATAACGCAGTTTAGGCCTGCTCTGTCTGGCACGCTTTCCTTGTATGATTTGCAAGTGCTTTTGGGAATAAATTGTGAGAGTGTGTTGTCAAACAGTGAGTAAATCTAATAAAGCCATGTGAGCAGATGTATGCATGCTCTCAGATCAAATTCCATTGAAATTCACAAGGCCTCCTTTGAAAGTATCATAAACAGAGTCTGTTGACCCAGAAAGGTTTGGAGGAAGTTGATGGTAAATGAGGGAGAATGTTTGTCTGTGTTTGTGTTCAGATATGCAAAGCAGACAAGGCTTTGAAAGACAGGAATGAGGTACGTGCTCACAGCTTTACATATAAAACATGCTGTATGGGAGTTTTATATTTTCTGAATAAACTGTGAGTGGTGTTTGCGTGTGCTAGGGTATTATTACTATGCAGCGTTTTTGTGTGGTTGCATTTCTAGTGTTAATTTTGTCATCAACATTACTTAATAGCTGACTTTTATTATTTTGTTAACAAAAGCAAATAAAAGCTAATACTAATATAACTACCAAAAAGTAGTTTGACGCATTTTTAAATGAATGAATATGTATATATTAAATATCAATATCAAAATTGATATGGTCAAAAAATGGTCTCTTGCTTTAAAAAAAAAAAAAAACGTATATAGGTAAAAATACTTTTGTCAACTTTTTTTTTTTTTTTTTTGTTTGGGCTTTTTTTTAAGTGAAAAGTGACTAAATCTGAAAGAATAGTTCACCCAAAAATGAAAGTTAGCTAAAACATTACTCACCTTTAAGCAGTGTTGGGGAGTAACTAGTTACATGTAACGGAATTACGTAATTTAATTACAAAATAAAAGTAATTGTAATCAGTTACAGTTACTAAGAAAAACTTTGTAATTAAATTACAGTTACTTATGAAAATGTTAAGGATTACAAAGGGGGTTACATCTGATTTTTTCCCACACACTCCCACATACAGATTTAATTGAGTTCTTTCATAAATTGAAACACCAATGTTTCAGAAGTTTGTAACATGCTTATCCGATAGGGTTTATGTATATGCTTTATTTTTTTTAAGGTTAACAGTTTTTTTCTAAGCCATTGTTAGATTCCAGTGTTTCCTGTCATAGCTAAGCAAAGATTTGATTTCAAAAACAGTATCATAGCTATTAAACTATTTCTTGTTATGATTTTAAATATGTATTTAACCTCAGAATGATTTTAAAGTAAGTCTGATTTTGTGGCGGCTGTGCTTCAAAGGGGACATCGGATGCCCATTTTCCACAAGTTGGCATTTTAGTAAGTGAAAAGTGACTAAATCTGAAAGAATAGTTCACCCAAAAATGAAAGTTAGCTAAAACATTACTCACCTTTAAGCAGTGTTGGGGAGTAACTAGTTACATGTAACGGAATTACGTAATTTAATTACAAAATAAAAGTAATTTCACTCCAAAATCAAAATGGCTTGATAATTGAGACTTATCCTGTTTAGGTTTTTGGGGGATTCAAAAAAAAGGAGTGAATTTGTATCATTGTAGGGTGGTTGTGTCCACACACTGCTAAGACACATTTATATGCAAAGTAAGATACTTTGCATCCAATGTCTCCTTTAAAATTAAAATATTATAATCTTAATTTATTTCGAAAGTCTGACAGTTATCAGTGTTGAGCACATATTGTAAGTTTAACCCTGCCGGGTTTACATGTTTAAAAATTATTAATAGTTGAAAACATTAGAAATGTAGAAAAGTAATCAAAAAGTAATCAAATGTAATCAGTTACATTACTTTAATAAAGTAATTGAAAAGTTACACTACTTATTACATTTTAAGTAGGGTAACTTGTAATCTGTAACCTATTACATTTCCAAAGTAACCTTCCCAACACTGCCTTTAAGTCATCCAAGATGTAGATGAGTTTGTTTCTTCATCAGAACAGATTTTGAGAAATTTAGCATCACATCACTTGCTCACCAGTGGATCCACTGTAGTGAATGGGTGCCGTCAGAATGAGAGTTCAAACAGCTGATAAAAACATCACAATAATCCACAATTAATCCACACCCTTCCAGTCAATATGCACAGATCAAGCACCGTTTACAAGCCAAAACAGTTCTAAACAAATATGTCATGGGTTTTTGATGTGAGAGGACAACAGGGGACGGACTTTTCACTGGAGGAAGCGTTATTCTGGATTATGGACTCATATTTTGGCCAGAAGCAACAGTTTAAAGTTAAAAACATCTTAATAATGGAATTATTTCTTAGAAACATGCAGCTTTGCATATCACAAGACGTTAATTGATGGACTGAAGTGGTGTGGATTACTGTGATGTTTTTATCAGCTGTTTGGATTGTCATTCTGATGGCACCCATTCACTGCAGTGGATCCATTGGTGAGCATGTGACGTAATGCTGAATTTCTCCAAATCTGTTCCCAACAGAAACAAAACTCATCTACATCTTGGATGGCCTGAGGATGAGTACATTTTTAGCAAATGTTCAATTTTGGATTAATTGTTCTTTTAATGAATATGACATGACAATCACTGACTAAAGGAAATTTTCCTCAAAACTATGACTAAGTTATGCTTTTGGCCATGCATTCTTGTCATGCCATTGTTTTTAACTATTTTTATTGTCCAGCTAGAAAAGTACACGCTGCACAATTTAGAGAACGAGTTGCGCACCAAAGTTTAATGCAAGAGTTCAGGGGTTTGTTTGGGTTCCTAAGCCTTTGTACTAGTATAAGCAATAATAATAGTGAGGCTTGCTTTAGCAAACACCATTAATTACTTATGATGACTTGAAAGCTCATATGAACACCAGATATTGGGGGCAAACCTGGCATACCCTGCTATTACAGTAGAACAATGTGCAGATTTAGATATCAGTGATTTTCTGCATGCTGCCTGTTATTTCACAGAGTGTCCACAATGAAGCGAGGGTGTTACCGTCCAGCGGAGGGTCAGCCAAACCACGACATGCCACAATGATCAGCCATCCATTAACAGCACATAAATGGAAAGTCTTTCACTGTGGATTCCAGTTCTTTGTGATGTATCTGCGCTCCGTCCATTGCTCCTCTGTCTAGATAATGAGTCTTGTGCTGCTCCGCAGGGGCTTTATGTCCTATCGGCTCTGGTATGAGGAAGCTCCTGTCAGACCCGCAGTGGTTAATGGGGTCATATTCTGCTCTTTAATAGCATTTTGATACTTTTCCCTCCTGAATTCCACATATGAAGTGAGTTTTGCCTCCCGAAATTTAGTATTTTGTTTTACTCAACCATTTTACACTTTCAGTCTGAGCCTTAGAAAAGAGAAAAAGCATTTTTGCAGCAGTATTTTTAACACAACCCCTGAGTTCAACCCTTTAAGAGTAAAACAGCAATTATTACTGCCGTTATAACCAACTTAATTTAGCCAGTCAGGTATGACTGTCACCTTACATAATTGATATTCATAAACCAAAATTATGTGTTCCTCATGCATTTCAGATTGTTCCTACACCCCTGTTGATGTGCAAACAGTTATTTTATAACTATATTTAAAGTATAATGAGCGAATGACTAAATCTAAAGGAAATTTTCATCAAAGGTATGACTATATATTCTTGTCATGCCAAGGTTTAATAAGTTTAATTATAAATGAAGGATAATTATTAGCAAGCTCTTTCAGTTCAAAAGAGTAAGAAAACTCCCATTTTCCATGTTATGTCCCTTCAGAGTTTAAACTGTAGCCTGCTAAATGATTCCTGCTAGATTCTGTTTGTGTGTCAGGAAGAGTGACTGACCCCTAAAGAAAACCGAGAGACAAACCAACATCCCAGAATGTGGATTGCACTGTTTGTGTATCTGGCCGCCATCCTACAGATTCCTTGGAATGGTGAATAATCTGATTTGCCTACACTGTAAAAAAAATGGTAATCTACTGGCAGCTGTGGTTGACAGCATCATACTGTAAAAATACAGCGTGCTACCATTTTTGAAATTAACAGCAAAATGCCGTTTTGTCATCTACAGTATACAACTGTAATTTAGCAGCATATATCTTTTGAAATTACATACTAATAACCGCATGATCTCAATTTTAAATGCATATTATACCCTGCATTTTCTAATTGACTGTGTATTACAAAAGAGAACAAAGTGAAGTTATGTTTTGTTATTTTATTCTAGACTAGATAAACTTTTACAATATGCCCTAAAACAGGCATGCATAAAAACATACAAACATAGTCTTTATTTGTTCATAAAATACAAATGTACTCTCAAATCAGGCTTCAGTGAACACCAGCTAATGTTTTTTTTTTTTCCCCAAAACAAATGGTTTATAAAATACAAATCAGCATTTGCCAACTTAAACTCCAATATGGATGATACTTTACTGGAGGTGAATGTCTGTTTGTCCCTACAATGCAAAAGAAAATGGGGATCAAACTTTCAAATACCAACAGACATACTGTCAGGGATCTGGAAGGAGGACCCAATTGCAGTGTGAGTAACAAGGATTTATTGACAAAACAGATCAATACAAAAGGGTTCAAGACAAATAGAGTGTCAGGGCAAAATCCTGACACATACAGTAAATGGAGCATAAAGGTAATTAGTCACATGATTTAGCCAGTTTCTGAAGTGATTAGATTTGTTTGGGTGAAAACAATTTTCACTGTACATTTTGCAATTCCAGTCTCTAATTTGTGGTCCTTTGGTCTGATATTTTGATATCAGACAAAATGACTGGTGATTAATCATACCTTTATGTTCCTTTTGAAACTCGAAGGTTTGGTTCCCACTGGTCTTCCACTGTATGGGCAAAACAGGCATAATTTCTCCACGACAATATCTTCATTTGTCCTCCAAGACAAAGTCCTACGAGTTTGAGACATAAGGTTGCGTAAATGACGAGATAAACATTTTTAGGTGAATGATTACTTGAACAAACAATAGGCAAACTTACATTTTCTTAAAGAAGGAGTCCTTTGCTTCTCTACAAAGTCAGCCTTCAGTAGTTGAACTACAAGGACAAGGAAAACATAATGTAAAGAATAGATAGCTTCTCTAGTTAACTAATTACAGACATTCCCCCCCAAAATTAAAATAAAGTTTAAAAATAAAATAAAACCCGACAGATTCTGTCTTGTCCATCTGCTGCTATTTTTGCAATCGCTAGCAGCGGTTTGAATCGGTTTGAATACGCACGTTCACAGTAATCACGCAAGAATTATGAATTTTGTTCATAAACACATATCTTTTGCTTAGATAAAGATTGGGAGATGTGTCCGTTGTATAAATTGTGTGACGGTAATAAATAACAAATCAAATGCAGTCTGAGTATATATGCTAATGAGCTAACAATGCTATCATATCTTACTCGGTTACTGTTCCATGATTAAAACACGCTATCCTGTCATCAAATTACTCTTTGCTGCATGGCTCTTTATAATGTATGTTAATATTGTACTCGGTAACTTACAGATAAAACCAAAAGCGTAGTTGCAAATAACGGTAGCAGATAATAGACGGTTTGAACCTCACGCTAAAATTGTAAAATTGTCATTCCACAGTAATTTTTTACTCAGATCAAATTTAGGGTGTGCGGGTTAAAAAAAAAGAGTTTCTTACCAGTTTGTGTGTGATATGATGCCAGTCTGTACAAAGGGCTCACCCTCCTGTGGTAACTTGCTGATTAAAACATGGTCACGAATCCGATTTAAATCCCAAAAGTTTAATTGGATGTTTAAACGTTAATATGTAATAGTAATAAGTACTTTAGAAATAAAACAATAAAAGGCAGAGCTGCAAAATGACCTCGTGCAGATAAACCAAAATGTCTTCCTATACACACATGTTCAATGGAAAATATGGTATTATGGTGTTAAATAACAGTGTCATACTGTTGCTGGTCAGCATATCCCACAATGCATCGCAAAAAAACAGTAACGTACTGTTATTATATGAAAACAGCATTTTACTGTTAAATTTCCTTGTAAATTTACAGGAATTTTTAGTGTACTGATGCACATTCAAATTGAATTCAGAGTGCTGTGGCTTAATGGTTAAAGGTCTATGCTGGTGAAGTTGTAGGTTTGAGACACAGAAGTGGAAATTCATGGATTCTTACCATCAGTGCAAGAACTGTTGCAAAACTGTAGGACTGTTGTAAATTTACTTTATGAAACACATAGATCCAGCTCTAAATTCTGACTAGATGAGCTACAGTTGAAAGTAACCAATATATGCACATCTGTGACTGCGGATAATGGGAATTCTATGTTAAAGTTCTATGTCAATCATTTGATTATAGAACACTCTTAAAAATAAAGATTCCAAAGGGGGGTTTGGAGTAATGCCATAGAAGAAGCATTTTGGCTTCCTTGAACATTTCGGTGAACAGTTCTTTTTTTAGAACCACTTTTTTCTTCTGTGTGAAGAACATTTTGATAATCTAAAGAAACTTTTTCCTGAAAAAAGCGCTTTTTATACTTTAAACCTGCTGAACAATACGCACAGGCAAGGATTCACATTTTCTTCAGAAAATTTCAAATTGTAGTTATTATTAAGAAAGTACAGTAATTGTTTAAATGCTGTCTTTTGCTGAACCCAAACCATTATATATAAGTGATTATGTCTCTTGGACCAGTGTGTTACTGAGAACTGTGATTTTTTTTGCATTGTTAAGGAAGTTTTAGGCACTCCAACCTCACTTTGTGCCTAACAGCCCCATATAACTTAAATAAACTTGTTTAAAAAAAAATATCGTTTGACATCACTAATATACACACACACACACACACACCTGAATGCAGTTTGAATACAGTTTGTTTTTGATAAAAATGTTTTCCAAATGCATGAATTTCATATTGCTTTAGTATGTTTTCTTGAATTAGAAAGCAATTTCTATGTGAAGAATATTGATTCATGAAAACATCACACTAACAAACGCAACTGCATTTGCTTCTAAAGGTATAGGGCTTGTGTTGGACACCGAATGAAATATATGAGCATTAATTGAGGAGGTCAAGAATTCAGACTTGGAATGCGACCTCTGACCTCTCTTTGAGCATGAATGCCAGCGACACAGCAGGCGTGGAGATGAGGTTAATCGGCCCTCTGTCCTTCAGCCGACACATGCACAGACACTGCCCACCACAATCCCTTCATTGTGCCTGAATTAAGCAAAAGGTATTTGATTCGACTCGTCTCTCTTCTGAAACCTGGCTCGGAAGGTCACTCCCCCCATTCTGTAAGATGGAGAAATCAACCTGATGCGGCCTGAAAGAGCGGATCAATTCCCATTCACGCGTTAAGCCGCCCGCAGTGAGAGGGCTGGAATTCAAGCCCAAATGTAATTTAGCGTACGGCAGTCAAGGGTGAGTAATATGACAGGAAGGATGGTGATTTAAACGGCTTTTACATGACTGGAGCACACCCAAAGAAAGACTCCAAATTTATTGCCACCAGTTGAGGTGATGCATTGCTACTTTTCCCCCCTCCATCCCTTAAGGCTGTTGTGCAGCGGCCAATCGGCGGGTTTCTAACTCTGAGCTCAGTGTTGCATCATGTCTAGATAAATGAGACAAATACAGCAGGCATCAGGGTGGTCGTGGCAACCCGTTCCAGCACCAGAGGAAGTCTCAGAGATTCATTTTTCAATGTATTTCCTCCTTTCCGCCTCTCGGCTAGACGGTCGTGTCGAAACTTTCAGCGCGTGCCGAAAAAGTTGGACAGCTTTTTCCATTCTCACATACATTACTCAGACGTGACTGTTGCATGGGTATTGCATTATGAAAAGTTCAGCACATTTAGTTTTAAGTCAGTAGTCATGTTTTTGCATAAAGATGGCGGATATGAAGTGGAAAGCTTTTGTTAAAGGATTACTTTACTCAAATTAAAAACAGTTTAATGTGTGACTTTCTTCTGTGGAACATAAAAGCAGATGTTTTGCAGAATGTCCCAGCTGATCTTTTTCTTAATGAAAGTGGTGATTTAAGCTGTCAATTTTAAAAAAACACCAAAAAGTATCACAACTGCATTACATTCAGAGTCTTCTCAAGTCTTCTGATAGCTTTGTGCGCAGACAAGTCCTTAAATCTAATTCATGCTCGCAGTTAATTCAAAACAGTCAAGTGCATTACATCATGATCAGTAACAAGATATATAGGAAACAATGATGTTTCATATCACTGATGTGCCACAGTGTGTCTAGAGGCGCTATGGTTAAATGTGAACATTACGAAAATGACTCCTATTATGTTCCTCAGAAGAAAGAAAGTCATATGGGTTTGGAACCACATGAGTGTGAGTAAATCATTACAGAATTTTCATTTTTAGGTGAAGTAACTGCATAATTTCTGATTAAAGCAGTAATACATGCTTGATACAGGTTCAAAAGACAGAAAAACTGACATTTTTCCATTGAGACTTAAATTTGTAGGTAAATACTTTGCAAAAAAATGCAAATGCAAAAAAGTTACCGTTTAAAAGTTTTCACACCAAGGAAGATAACTATATTGGGAAAGATATAACATTAGGTTTAAAAGTTGTTCTAAAATTAGTTTTTAAAATGAAATTAAATTAAAAATTAAAAAATAGTTTTAAAAAATAGCAGATTCCATGCCACAACTATAACGACATAAAAGGAACGATATCGTTGGAGTCCCTTTCTAAATTTTTTTTTTTCGAGCTGTTGAATAATAAAACATTGACAGCCAATCAGAATCCATCCTGCATTAAAAAGCTTGAGCATTTCAAGTGGCAGACAACAAAACTGCAGTGTGCACTTGTAATAAACAATATTTTTGTACATCAGTTTAGACGATAATATAGTTATTTGTATCTTTATAGTTATTGTTCTTGGCCTTTTTTAATTTATTGTTCTTGTTTTTTTCTTTGTTTTTTTTTTTTTGCTCATCCAAGGCTGCATTTATTTAATCAAAAATACAGTAAAAACTGTAATATTATGAAATATTATTAGAATTTAAAATACCTGCTTTCTATTTAAATATATGTTAAAATGTAATTTGAAGAGTTCATTTGCAAAAACCGATAACTCAGAAATCACGTTTTTTGTATTGCGCATTCCAAGTAATATCAATCAAACTGCAGTTGGGTTGTTTTGATTAAGTAATAATAACTTAAATAAATACAGGTAATTTACAAAATTAAAGTTCATTGAAAGTATGTTTTTTTACATATTAAAAGTTTGTATTATCAAGAAACATTTCAGATTATTATCAATGTTGAAAACATTCGTGGTGATGCATTTGTGGAAACGGTGATTCTTCGATGAATAAAAAGTTTATTTGAAATTATTATTATTTTTTTTTTTACATTATAAATGTCCTTACTGATACTTTTGATCAATTGAATGTGTCCTTGCTGAATAAAAGTATACATGCTTTAAGAAATGGACTCTTCATAAAGACAGCTGTTCATCACAAGATGCTCTTTAGCACAGTAAACAGAGTGTTGACATCTTCAAGGGAATGTCAACCTAAGTGCTAAACCACGAAATTGCACACCCTCATTAAACGCTGTTCTGCTTTCTGGTATAGGTCACCAGCAACAATAACAGTCTGCATCAAATTGGATTCCAGCTGAGACATGTGAGAAGAGCTTTCAGGCTGCATGCAACTTTAAAACGCTTCCCTCCGCCTGTCTCTGTCTCTTTCCGTCCAGAGAATATAAGTTGTCTCATGTGATTTATGGAAGCGTGAGTAACAGGCTAATCTGTTGGGCTGGTCAGTGGTTGGAGGTCTTTGTGTGTTGGCCCCGGGCTCTGTGGTCTTTAATGGCTGAGGCTCCACGCCATCATCTGCTTTGCATTGGCGAGCGGTGCATTGCATTATGGGGTCACTGAGATTCTCCTCTTCGTATTCTCCTGTGGTCGTTTGAGAACGCGTTGTGGAGTTTGTGCATATTTAAGACATGCTGTGCATGCAGAATGAAGTGTGCATGAATTTGCATGTGCTGTCTGCATTGTTTAAACACCTGATTGATTAAAGGAAGTATGCAAAAAAAGGTAACGGAACAAACATGCTCGAAAAATAGTGATGAGCACAATTTGCATGATGCAGTGTTGCAGGCTGTTTCTGCGGGTTAGTTCCTGGAGGATGCAGCAGACTAACTTTATCTAAACTTTACTGGTACAGCATTTCACCATTATTGTGATCTAAACACCTAAACGGGCTCTTTAAAAAGCCAGAAAGTATGCAGACTACACTAAAGTGTTATTTTAGTATCATTTATATACTATTGTAATTAGATTTTTTTTCTATGTATATTTTTAACTTTCATTGTAGGTTTGGTAATTTGTGTGCTTTTGTCATTTGTATAATTTTTTTTATATGTCTTTTTATTAAGTTTTATTTATTAGTTTTAGTTTATTAATCCTTTTTGTAATTTAGTGTTGGCTTTTAAAAATGACCGGCCTTTTCAAAATTGCTTGTAAATCTCTCATTATGCAATATTATCACCAAATCTTGAATTCAATAATTAGCGCAGGTTTTGTATTTCCTTTTGGAACTGATTGATTGTAGGCCTCATTGATCTGAGTTTATACACCACAGTTTTTGAGTGATTTTTATTTTAATTTGTGAATAATTTTTTTAATTTTCACCTAAAAACAAGTTGATAAAAAGACTGAATCCAGTATTTGTAAATAATAGCATAATGAGATTTTTTGTAGGCTGGTAGTGTAACAAGGTGGGGGAAATATCCCCAGAAAGTATGAAGAAAAGAATAAATTGATAAGTTGTTAAAAAGGAGAAATGTTGCCTTTGCATTTTGCTGAAAAAAAGTTGTTTTTATATTTTATTTTATTTCAGTTAACTTTCTTTTTTCAAGTGGGTAAAACATTTTTTTTAATTGTTTTTTATTGTAAACTACAATAACCCTGGTACACTATATATAATACATAGATGTATTACTGCTGCTGTGAGCAATAGAAAATGTACACAAACATTTCTTATATTATATTAATTATTAATTATAAATATTAAACAATATGCATGGTCCTTTACCAGTGTTCTTAAACTGGATTGTTCATGAAAATTGCATGCAAAAGTGGAGCAACTGCTCTTAAATTCAGCCCTCATGGTTTGAAGTCTTTTGCATGTAAAGATGCTGTATTATCAGGACTTTCTCTTTGTAGTCTCATCCATATACAGTGGTTTTATCAGGGAGTCTTGCTGCATGCCATTCAGCGTGTGCTCAGAGAAGCGAAGGCAATTTCTGTCGTGTGTCTCATTGAGGGGAACTGTTTTTGTGCAACTGAATGCTATAAAACCTGCTGGTGCTGCCATAATTACTCAAGCAGCTATGATGCATTTGGACTGTGTAAAAATGTGCCCTTTAGCATACAACCTCAAAGCATGTTCAGCTGACAACAGAAAGAGAAAGAGTGAGAAAGAACCCAAATGAGAGAGAGAGAGGAGTCCTGTGATGACTCAGTGGTAAATTGATTTGGGCTCCGAGTGGCAGGAGCAGATGAGTCAGAGTTTCCACTGTGACCAGTTCTACCTCTCTTTTTCTCTCTTTTACTATCTCTCTTTCCCTCTTTCTTTGTTTGCATATGTCTGTATGTAAAGGTGCGTTTGTTTGTACAGTGTGTGTGTGTGTGTTTCATTGTGCTAAAAACTCATTTATGTACAGTATGTAATGTTACTTATGTTAAAATGCTCATGCACACAGCGCATTTGCTAATTTATGCTGCTATAAATCATTTACTTGGCAAAATGACTGTTAGGTAAAAAATGTAAAGAAATATTTGACTATTTTTATAGTTTATTTAATAATGGAAGACCATTTCTGCCAAAATGAAAAAGGTAATTGCAACATTTATCTCATTATTCTGATTCTTATTTATATCTCACAATTAGAAAATTGTTTCCTGCAATTCTGGAAAAAAACAAAAAAAACTGAATTGCAAGATATAAACAGAATTATGCAATATAAACACACAATTCTGACTTTTTTTCTTTAATTCTTATTTGCATCTGGAAGTTTGTTTTTCAGTTTCTTCTGTAAAATAAAAAGGCAATTTCGATTTTTTTTTAGCAATTGTGAGTGTATATAAAGTTGTGCTTTTTATATAAAAAAAGTCAGAATTGTCAAATAAAAAGTCACAATTACCTTATTTATTTATTTATTCCGTGGTGTAAACAAGCTTCCATATTTCATCATCTTTTCTGTTGCTTCAAACCTGTATATTGTGATTTTTTTTAAATTCATTTAATTTTTTTAATGTGGAACATGAAAATGACAGTATTTTAATTTTCTTTACACATACATTCTTTACACATATTTCATAGTAATAATATTGGTAAAACTTTAAAAAACACCATAAAACCACCATTTTTCTATATGATATGTGCACTATAGTATTTTAAAACCTTTTTGTGCGAAAAATCTAAGCCATTATTTACTAAATCACTTCCACTAAAGCTTTAAAATGGACTTCTACATAATGTGAGGCTAAACACCATTAGTTCTTGCATGCCATCTGACCAAACATCCATTTAACATGAAATCTTAACATGAAATCAGTGAAAGTTGTATGAACTACTTTGCTAATTTTCAAAACAACTGCATTTCTTCTTGTGTGATATTTTGTGCAGATGGATCAGAATTTGGAGCTATATGCTTACCATATGCTTTGCATGTTAAATTCATATCGCATTTATCTGCATGGTGAGGAAACTGCATGTGTGGCCTAATGTGGGACTCTAATCTTCTGATTTCATAACTAGTTGACCTTGGAAACATTAAGTCAGAGATGGTTTATGGCCGTCAGGTTGCTTTTAGAGTGGCCTACGACTGGCTGATCATGAATCAGACGTAGGTGGGTCACGAACGCTCTCTCTCAGAATGAGAAAGCTCTGGGTGGGTGAGTGGGCACAGCAGCTCGGAATCTGTGGGCTGAGGCCACAAACGCTACAAATAAACATGGGGGGATTTTCACTGAAACAGCACGATCGTGCATGCATTAGCTAGAAAACTGGACACCTTTGATCATAAGTTTAAAACTGAAGCATATTTGGACCATTACCTTGACATGTTACAGCAGCGTCATAGGCTACTCCATCTGAAACTATTCTCTTTTTTTTTTCTTAATAATTATGCATGCCATTTTTAGGATTTTGATAGAAGATTTTTACTTTTATACTGTACTTTTGTGTATGTATTCACTACCGCTCAGTTTTTTTAATGGTTTTGAAAGAAGTCTCTTATACTCACTAAAGCTGCATTTAATCAATCAAAAATGCAGTAAAACAATAATGTAAAATATTGTTACAATTCAAATTAACTGTTTTCTGTTTGAATAAAATGTAATTTATTCCTTTGATGGCAAAGCTGAATTTACTCCAGTCTTCAGTATAGTAATTGTATATGCATAATAATATGCATATATCATGTGTAATATGTAATTGTGTGTGTGTGTGTGTGTGTGAGTATATTTACTAATTAAATATAATGTAATTAATAATATGATCATTAATAATAATAACCATTATTATTATTAATAATAATGTATAATTAAATATGTTTAATAAGATTTAAAGTATATTTAAGCATATTTATTATATTAATTAATACATTAATATGAAATCTTAATTTGGTCCTGTCAGCCACTCTTACTTTGGCCTAAATGGCCTGTCATTCTTTTTTTTTTTTTTTCTTGTAGGTTTATATTTTTTTTAAATTAGTAAAAAAAAAAAAAAATGTGGATTGTGATCCTGCTTGAAAAAAAAAATTGTGTTTACTGTATCGCCCTGTATGCCAGTTTGACTAGGCTATATGCCAGTCGAGAATAAGAAAACTGCAGGAATAACAGCCTAAATTTCTGTGTGTTTCTCACAACGTTATCATATGGCTTCAAAAGACATATAGTGCATATGCATTTTTATGTTTTTCTTTTTGTGTGTGTGTGTGTGTGTGTGTGTGTGTGTGTTTGTGTGTGTGTAATGTTAATTTATAACCTATGGTGGTATGAAAAACCTTTTTTTTTGGGTTTCATGCAAAAACTAACATACAGGCCCTGAGTAAATAATGACATTTTATTCATTCCAGTAATTATTCACTTCACCTGAACCTTTGATGCAACATGTCAGCTACACTTTGACTTATTTGGCAATCTCAGATGGCCACTCCAAACATCATCCTGACCCGTGTCTGCTGTTGCAATGGCAGTAATGGCAGCGCTCTGATAAGACGTGCCCTACATAGCACATGTGCGAGTTCTCGGCGAGATAAGCCCTGTCTGCATTAGACTCTTTGATATGGCGGCTCCTCTGATAGCATCTCAATACATGTGGCAAGCTGCTAACTGCGCCGGCGACGCTTGCTCTTACAGATGCAGAGATAACTGTGACAAAGCGTCACCAGCAGGAAGAGCTCCACTTTATTTGGCTGTGAAGGTGATAAGGGATGCTCTGTTATTCTTTCCCCTTTGTTGCCACGGATACAGCAAATGAAATTAGTGAGGTGGGGATCAAAACATGACATGTCGAATGCACAATGTGTTTATCTTTAATGCTCGCTGTCTGCTCTCATCTAATGTTAGATGCAGGGAAAAACTGGGCAGGAATAGATACATACAGTATGTAGAATGTACAGTCTCATCCATAAAATATATATATATATATATATATATATATATATATATATTTTTTTTTTTAGCATAAATATAAACATTTATTCTGGAGTTATTTTATAATCTAATTAACATTCAAAAAGGAACTAATGTATAATAATTATTGCAAAATAATTTTGCAATAATATGTTACACCTATGTATATCTAAACAATTTAGAAAAGTTCGATGGATTCACATTTTGTATGGTAATGGTAACCTAAAAAATGTGATTTTCTCCTTCAGTGATTCTGTTTGTTAACATCAGGAGTCTTCAATAACTCCATTTGGGGGGCCTGAAAACACAAGCTTTTGAACACGTTTTTGCTTTTGGACAGCAGAGGATGGACTTTTTCCACTGGAGGAAGCGTTATTATCATTATGGCCAGAAGCAATGGTTTAAGGTTAAAAATGTTTCTTACAAACATGCAGCTTTTGGCCTTACAAGATGTTAATTGATGGACTGGAGTTGTGTGGATTACTTGTGGATTATTGTGATGCTTTTATCAGCTGTTTGGACTCTCATTCTGACGGCACCCATTCACAACCCATTGGTGAGCAAGTGATGTAATGCTACATTTCTCCAGATCTGTTCTGATGAAGAAACAAACTCATCTTAAAGGCCAGAAGCAATGGTTTAAGGTTAAAAATGCTTCTTACAAACATGCAGCTTTTGGCCTTACAAGATGTTAATTGACGGACTGGAGTTGTGTGGATTACTTGTGGATTATTGTGATGCTTTTATCAGCTGTTTGGACTCTCATTCTGACGGCACCCATTCACAACCCATTGGTGAGCAAGTGATGTAATGCTACATTTCTCCAGATCTGTTCTGATGAAGAAACAAACTCATCTTAAATGGCAGAAGGTGAGTACATTTTAAGCAAATTTACATTTTTGGCTGAACTATTGCTTTAACCGCTTAACTAAACACTCCTGCTGTAGACATGCTATAATCAGTTGCAGTTCTGCATAAAAATGTAACATCAGTATTAGTCACCGATGTAATTTCAGATAACTGTGGGAGAAAGATCTGTGTAGACAGAAACTAACCACAGCCTGACTGTTGTTTAGAGCTCTACAGATACCAAATTCCATTTGCAGGAAAGATAGACAATACCAGGCTATTTTAAATGCAACTAAATGTGACCATGATATGCTGATGACTTTTAAGATATTGATTTCGGTCCTGCTTCGCTGCTATAGATGCATTAGCACAGAGAAACCAAATCTGTTGTTTTATAAAAGTTATCAGTGTGGTTTCACTCAGTCATACTGTAGACGTCATCGCACTACTTTCATCTAGTCATATTGTAAAAGTCGTTTAGTGTTATTTAGTCAAGTACGTGACATTACCATTTGACAGCTCTAAAAATGCAACATGTCAAATTATGAATTCCTGACACAGTTTGATACTCAGCATTGAATTAAATTGAGATTATGTAGCTTGAAGTTTTTGGGCCTTGTTTTTGAGTTAGTGCTGCAGTTTATGGGAATTGCAATTGATGTTGGTCCAAGAACACATAATCACATTGTGTTCTAGAAGGCATCAATGCAATTTTTACTTAGTCATACTGCAATCACTCACTAGTGAACAATCCTATAGGAATGAGATTATAAAAAATGAGTCCCAAGTACAGTGATTAAAAATGGTATAACATGCCTCTGTAGAAAATAAAAGAAAATCTTTTTGGATTTTAAACACCTGTTCCAGAGTGACTGTCCAACCACAAAATGTTATTTTAATTGGGTTTTATTATTTGATTACACAACATGTGATAGGCTGTTAAATAACATTGCATTGGATTAACTGCAATTCTAAGTTAAAAATCTAAAAAACATTTATTGAGCAGGGCTGTAATTTCACCCAGTCATGCTGCTGCAGAAACAATCAGTGTAGTTCCATCCAGACCAGTCATATGGCACGCTAGGTTCTCCGGGGAGTCATATTTCAGAATGGGCTTCTTGGCATCCGGAGCTGTTCTGTTTGAGAATGGAGGCAGGCCACGGGCTGGATGAGTCATGGTCATTGATGAAGAGCTCAGCATTCAGTTCCTGTGCAGGGACCACAGAATGGTCTTTATGTCTCCATCCGAACACACCTCTCACTTTTACATGAACAGAGCATTCTAGAACAGTTGTACATGAATAAATGTATACATAAAATCTTTTTTTTAATTTGTTTATTTTTGTAGGTATGTGTGTAAGATGTAGCATATGCTTCTTTTTATTTTTTATTTATTTATTTTTTATACACATATAATAAGTTTTATGTAATAATAATAATACAAATTATATAATCATAATTATTATTATTATTATATACATTTTATTTATTTTATTATATATATTGTACATAATATGATACATTATATAATATTAATGTGTGTCTATCTATCTATCTATC
>NW_015552686.1:124430-132132 GCF_001515605.1 Sinocyclocheilus anshuiensis
TATATATATGTATATATGATGCAGAAGACTTTTGACTTATGTAAGTCACTTTCCATCTCGAATAAGTTGTTTTGCTCAGTCTGGTCTCCTAATAGATTCTCCAGCGTTTAGTCACTATAGCTCAGAAGGCCAGTGTTGGCACGGCAATTATGCTGTCTCAGTTATTACGCTGCCATCGCCATTGTTTTTGTTATTTATTACAGAGGCATGATAATTATGTTGACAGTACTGTTTCAGTGGAATGCAAAAGACCAGATAATTAAGGATGGTAATTCTCCACGGAGACAATCAAAGCCTCTGCGGCCGGCTGAGTTCTGGCGCGTGTCAGCACTATACTTGCTCACAAACAAAATCAATGCAAATGTTCCCTTTTGCACGGCAAAGTAACAAATTTGTATGTTTACTGCAACGGTAGCACTTCATTGCGCTTTATTGCTTTTTGTGTTTGTTTTGCTGTTTTCTTGTTTATCCTGGCCACAGAATCTTGGCATATGGTGTGATTGCTGGCCGCCGAGCTCATACTGGTGAACTTCTCTTCTGAACGCTCGTTTATCCGCCCCCGTATAGCCTGATTCAGTTCGGCCTCTGCCCGTACGCAATGGCACATTGAGTCAAATGTTGTTGGAATCCATTTGCTTTATTCACTTGCGGCGACAACAACCATATCAAAGTAATAACAGCGAATGCCCTCAGAAGTTTAATGTGATTTCCACTATGGAGGTTCAATATATTTCCATGCACAATAGCAGGACACGCTGTGGCAATATGAAGGGGAAAAAAACATCTTAGGCTTTCTTTATTGCCATTTCCCATCTGGTCTCATCTCTCCTGTCTCGTATTGCGTTTGATGGTGTCAGGAGATCACAGCATTGGTGTATTTTGACAGCGTTGCATTTCCTCGGCAGGACATAAACAGGTGTGATGTCTGTGGAATGAGCCGTTTACATGTGAGTTTAGTCTGATGCAGGGGATGGTATGTTGTTTCTACTGCTGGCACAGGAAGGGGAGAATTCCTATGGAATGACTAACTCATTGGTACACTCTAAAAAATGCTGGGTTGTTTCAACCCAACTTTGGGTCAAATATGGACTAACCCAACTGTTGGGTTACATTTTTACATTACATTTTTAACCCAAAAGTTGGGTTAGTCCAAATTTCACCCAAAGTTGGGTTGAAATAACCTAGCATTTTTTAGAGTGTAGGCACATCAAAGGCCTTCTGAGAACAGAAGGAAACAAACCGAACCCCTTTCACATCAGATTCCAACCAGATGTTATTTAGGACAATTCAAACCACCTTTGAGAGTCATTTGGGACATTTGCCATTAAAACCCCTGATCCGAAACAGGTATTCATTCATCACTGGTTCTTGGGTGCTGCATGGGTCAAATGCTACAGGAATGCAAAAAAAAGTAAGTTTATGTATCGAATAACATTTTCGGAGGTATTTATTTACATCTTTCACAAAATGCTATTAAGTTGTCATCACATTCAAATAAAAGGATTATTAATGATTTTGAAAGAAGTCTCTTATGCTCACCAAGGCTGCATTTATTTGATCAAAAAATACAGTAAAATCAGTAATATTGTGAAATATTATTACAACTTCAAATACCCGTTTTCTATTTGAATATATTGTAAAATGTAGTTTATTCCTGTGATCCAAAGCTGAATTTTCAGCATCATTACTCCAGTCTTCAGTGTCACATGATCCTTCAGAAATCATTCTAATATGCTGATTTGCTGCTCAAGAAACATTTCTTATTATTATTAATGTTGAAAACAGGTTAGCTGATTTATATTTTTGTAGAAACCGTAATACTTTTTTTCAGGATTTCATTTCTGATTAATAGAAAGTTCAAAATAACAGAATTTATTTGAAATACACTTTTTTTTGTAACAAGAAAAAAAAGTATTTTCTGTCTCTTTTGATCAATTTAATGCATCAGTGCGAAGTAAAAGTATTGTGTATTTATTTATTGATTGAGTGATTTATTTTTTAATTTTAAGTTAAAAAATGGCAACATGGAAAGAGGGCCTTCAAGATACTTAAAGGGGTCATATGATGCTTTTTAAAGATCATTATTTTGTGTGTCATTTTTGCAAGTAATCTCTTTGTTCTTGCTGAAATAGTATATAATATTTAAGATTTTAATATATATATATATTTGCATCAAGTACTGAGTTATGGTAGAGTGATATAGTCAAAGTTTAGATAAAGAAAAAATCAAATGAAATGGTACACTTGTATCAAGAATATTCTTGTGATCATCAATTCAAAGTGGCAATTCTGCTATTTTAGAAACCAGTAGGAGGTAAAGTTGTAAGACTTGCTTTGTCTCATGTCTCAAGAATCAGTGAAATGTTCAATCATCTCGTATCCGTAGTGAAATTAGCAGATATCTGAGGAAAAACGAATCTCATCTCACTCCTAACTGTGCTGAATGTCATTTTAAAGCACTTCTAAAGGTGCTGCCATAACATTTTGCCACAGCAAAATGTCATTCATTACCATGCAAAATCTTATCTTGCTTAATCAACTGTTTCTATAAGCACTGAAATGTCTTTCGCTTCTCACAGGTATTCAGTGATGAGTATCTTACAAATTGGTCTTCTTAAAAGAGAAAACCACAGAGAAGTTCACACAAAGATCACACGACTCCCACCTTCCGTGAAATGATAACGCAGGCCCGCTGTATTAATTGATACTTCAAGGCCTTAAAAATTGGTATAGTTGTCTAACAGAATGAATAATGTTGAAGCAGTTGTGTTTTAAATGATTTGATAAGTATTACGAGCGAGGTTTAACATGCTCCAGGCTGCTCTTTTTACCCAACATAGCAGCGTTTTCCACTCTAAACCACCGCGTTTTGATACGCATTTCTTCAAGGCATGAAAATTGCAGCTAGTTATGCTGGAGACATGCTTCTCTAATCATAATTATGGTAGCATTACAGTAATTTAGCCTAAACAGTTCGTTAACTGGCAGGAGCACATGCCACAGGCCTGTTTTGATTGTACTGCTGAGCTCTTGGCTGGCTGGATGAAACGCTTCTTATTAACGTCAGCTGCAATAGCTCAAACGCCATCATGGATCCTTCCTCCAAGTGAACATCTCCCGCTGGAGTCGTCGCTGATGGTGGTTGAGCACTAAAGCTTGGCCCCGTCTCCATCCATCAGGACCGACGCGCTAGTGATCTCCGCAGACAGGGATTTTCTCGCAGTCGCCACAGCAAACGACGGAAGTTCTTAATTAGGTTCCCGCCATAATGATGCTTGTTGAGACGACATTATCATACAGCTTTCGTGACATGCTGTGTGTGGAAACCTAGCCGTAAGAATGATAAATCAAAAATGAGACCTTTATAATAGTTTCCGTTAGACAGAAATTAGTTACTGGAAGTCGTTTTGTCCTGCTGCCTTGCAGATATTACTGAAATATGGCTTTTTGCTAATCTGAAAAATAGGCAATCAGAACAATCTCTATCTGTCAGTCATCTGAGGTGTTTTTGGATTTGATGACATAGGTCCTATCTTTTGCAGGTTAGTTAGCAAAATGGTTGAAATAGCTTATAATGCTTTTAAATGGAAAGAAAATGGAGACTTTTTTTTTTTTTAAGTCTTACAGATATTTCTCATCAAATGTTGACTAAATAATCTGTTATCCTAATTCATTTTATAGCTCTTTATTAATATAGTGACACATTATTTGTATTTGTATTTGTAGTTTCCCCCCCGTGTTGCTTTTTTTTTTACTGTGTTTTTGTTGTTGTTGTAATATTAGTATCATTAATATACTTATTTATGTTTACTATTTAGAATTAGATTTTATTTTTATTTTTTATGTTTTTGAAATGTGTCTATATAGTATTTATCATTCGTATTATTAATATTCATATTATTAATGTTATTTAAAATATTATATGTATATATATATATATATATATATAGACAGAGAGAGAGAGAGAGAGAGAGAGAGAGTTAATATATTGCTCATTTTGCCGGTTTTGTCATTTTTATTAGGTTTTTGTCTATATTTATTTATTTATTTATTTATTTATTTGTAGTTTATTTAGTTTTGTTTATTTTATTACTTTTACTTTAAACAAAAATGACAAACGCTACACTGACAACTAGCTTTATTATATATAATATATATTTTTATTTTTATTTTTAAATGATGTTAGTTTTAGTTGACGATAATAACCCTGCTGTGCTGATAGATAGATAGATAGATAGATAGATAGATAGATAACATTACAGCTATGAATCATGATGATTTTGTACCTGCTATTGCTAGTCAGAGGTGGTATTTTTGTTACTACACAGAATTTTACTGGACAAAACTAACCAAAAGCATCATATGCTTGAGTACATCGTAGACCCATTGAAACCAATGGAGCTACGATCAACTTAGGCTTACGATGCTTTTTAGAAACGCAGCCCAGGTGATTCTCTCTTCAAAAAACAAGAACTTCAGAGGACTAAAAGAGTCAACAAATACAGATTTGTCTTAGTATCACAAAAGAAGGAACATACCTCTACTGTGGTACATTTGTAAAGCGGTCTATATTTGGTAGGTGGGTTTCTTTGAACCGACAGCCATCGCAAGATCAGATAGATGTCAGATAGCTGAGATTCAGATGGTACGTCTGCCACCTGCACTGCCTCAGTAAATGCGTTTACTGCCAGGCTTCAAACGCAAGAGTCAAAGAGATATTTGTGTGAGTGTGTGTGTGTGTGTGTGTGTGTTTTTCCCGTGCCGTCTGTCTGGCAGATAGTAACAGGTCACAGCTCGACTGATTCACACATTAGGATGGCATCGTTTTACAGGGAGTTTGATGAAGCCAGACTTGTACTTTAATATTGCATGTGTGATCAAGGGTCAAGGGGAAAAAAACAGATGAAGAACTGAGTCTGAATGAGTTGGAATAAATTAGGCACAATCCACTGGATGACGAACTGGAATAACAGGCCAAGGAATTTACTGAATTGCAATTCAAAGAAATGTAGGCACGTGCAAATACAGATACACTGAAAAACATCTATCTCTTATATTAGTATTATTTATATAAATAGTATATATTAAAGGGGTGGTTGATTGCGATTTCACTTTTTTAACGTTAGTTATTGTGTAATGTTGCTGTTTGAGCATAAACAATATCTGCAAAGTTACGACGCTGAAAGTTCAAAGCAAACGGAGATATCGTCTTTTAAAATTCTGGCAGTTTAATGCCTACAAAAACGGCTGGTAGGGACTACAACGAGTTACTTCCCGGGTTCGTGACATCACAAACCCAGATAAACCCCACCCTCGGGAAAAGGCAGCAAAGGGGGCGAGGCCATGCTGTGCTGCTTTAGAGAAGAGGAAGAGAAAACTAGAGGTGCAGGTAAAAATCTATTCATATATGAATCGCGATTCTGTCTTCTAACGATTCTAATGGATTCACAAGTTTCAAAATCAATGTTCTAATGCAGCGGTTCTCAATACTGTTCCTTGCTTCCCCCTGCTCTGCACACGCTCTGCATCTCTCTCTCTCTCTCTCTCTCTCTCTCTCGGACCAGCTACCCAATCAGAGCCCATCACCTATTTCTGAGGGAGGGGCTTCATAAAAACAGGAAAAGATCAGCCAGTTTCTCAGAGAAGGGACAGAGCGGTGTGGAATAAAGGTAAATTATGTGAAAAATAATGCGTTTTTTTTTTTTAAACGAAGCATTAACACACGTTAGACTGCACCCCATAAACACAATCAAGCCTAGAAAAAAAACAGTGAACCACCCCTTTAATATATATATATTTTTAATTTTCAGTTTTCATTTTAGTTTAAGTTTTAGTAATCTTTTAGTAATTTTTAAAAGTTTTTCGACTTTTTACATATTTCCATTTAGTGTTTTTTTCTTCTTAGTGATTTAAGTACTTCAACTTCTTTCATTTTTATATTATATTTTAGTACATAAACTTAAACGTTTTTTTTAATCTACCCATCCATCCATCCATCCATCGAACTTCAGGGCTTTTAGACTTTTCCCAAAGCATTCAAATGAGAATGTTTGAACCAAAATTTAATTTGTTTTGACAAACTTTGCTTATCTATTTATAAATGACAGTGATATACATTTCAACTAAACATTTACATTTAAATTCAAAATCAAGAATTAAATTGGAATTTAAAAGGCATTCCCAAACCTAGCATATATTCATACATGCTTAACACTACTTTTGATGGATCAGTCATTACCCAGTGGGTAAAATCAACTCCTACTCATAATTTTCTGTTTTATACTGTTCCATTGGTAACATGATGGTAGTCAAATGTGTTGTAAATGTGTTAATGTTGATTGATTGACGGTTCCACTTATTATCGCTAAAGAAATGCAAGACATCCCTCTTTGCTACATGCTTTTCAGTGGTTTATTTCACGTGAGTTATATGTACAGACATGCTTGTATGTCCTAACAAGAGTTGAATCGTGTTGCCATAGCATCTGTGTTAGCAGTATCTAAACGAAATGATTTAAATGAAATGCATCAGTTAACATGAAGAACTTGTGCGCTTGATACAGTAAATCCGCTCTGGTCGAGGGATTCAGACTCCTTTTGCCTTTTTCTCAGAATCTGTTATTGAGCTTATATTGCCTCCTGGACTTGTTCTGGGTTTCAAAGATCACAGCTCTACAACGAGACCTTCCTCCCAGCCTGCATTTTTATGCCATTCCTCAAGCTTTCAGCGAGATTCTACATAATGCATTAAAGCTTCTCTGCCTGTCATTTATTTATATCCTTTCTGCACATATTTTCCCTCTTTGGGGCGTTCGTACAGCTACAAAATAACCGTGTGTCATTTGGCTGCCTTCCTTCATTAATATTCATATGTATAATTAAATATGACAAATGTATTTTGGCGGTGCTGTTGGTCCTCCCTGATGCCTGGAGCTCAGCTCTTTCACGTTTTTGTTTGTTGGACTTTGTGTTGTTATTCATCCTGCGTGTCTGGAATCTGAGTCACCCTGTCAAATCCGAGTGAAGCTTCCCGGCCTTCAGAATTCTTTCTGCAGCAGGAGCCAAAAGGCTCGAGTTTGAAAATTTCCCCTGGATCTACCGAGTCAGAGGATTGGACAGAAGTTAGCCAGCCACAGTATTTCACATAAAGTTTCTCGGGTTGCAGAGAAGCCTTCATAAACTTTTTGAAATCTTTCTAAAAGTTGTAGTCTGAAAGAGAGAGAACACACTGTGAAAAAAACCCACCCATTTTTAACTTAAGTTGCTGCCTTCAATTTTTAAGTATAAGCTTGGTTGTACAAGTCATTTCAACTTAAATTACATCAAACCAAGTTTGAATTTCATAGAACTTTAAGAACATTGAAATTGCTCAACTTATTTTGATGAAAGTGCTATAAAAACACAATTTGCCATGCTTACTGATCATCTAATTTTATACAGTGTACCTTAAAATAAAATTATGCTATTATTTACTCACTCTCATTTTGTCAGTGTTATTTTAGTAATTATATACTATTGTAGTATTTATTACTATTTATTTTTAATGTACTTTTGTCATTCTTATTTTATTTATCAGTTTTTAATGATTATATTATGTTATATTATATTATATTATATTATATTATTATAAACTTTATCTTTAGTTTCATTTTAGTTAGTTGCCTAGATAATTTTACAAGTAATTTTTTAAAGTATATATATAT
>NW_015552686.1:132372-138792 GCF_001515605.1 Sinocyclocheilus anshuiensis
TTTATATTTTTTCCAGCTTTATTTCAATTAACAAAAAAATATTTTTAATAGTTTTAGTAAACAATAGCAACCCTGCATGTTGTTTGAAAACCTGTTTGCATTTCTTTATTCTGTTGAACATCTTAGATTATATTTATGAACATGACACATAGTGTATTATGAATATGGAGATTTGTTCTTTATTCAAAGTTCGACTCAACTGACTCTGGTCTGGTTGCAGCAGTTACTGCTTCACTAGAAGATGATTATCACTGATTAAAACTTATTGTATAGAGAAGACTTGAAAATTCTTACAAAATATGTATTTTTTTTGTTCCAAAGGAGAAAGGAAGTCAAACAGATTGGGCTGAGAACAACATGAAAGTTAGAACAAAATGACAGAATTCATTTTCAGAAGAACTGACAGCATGTTTGGCTCAAAACGCAACCTGGAAATTATTCATGTTCAGTGAGATTTGGCAATTTGAGATGATGTGAAAGTAATTGGATATTAGTCTTATGTGGACTGAAATGAAGTGACATTGCAAAGCATTTTTGTTTTTGTTTAAAAGTTAAAATAATTATTAAATTGCACAGTTTTGCACCCTAATATTGTTGGAGTGCGGTAGCTAAATGGTTAGAGTAATATGTTTCTAGTCCATAGCACTTCACCCACCTCGAGGCTTAAAATATAGAGACATTTCCCAGCAGTAAAATTGCTTCATTTTCTCATGGGCGGTGTGGCTGACAGGCGTGAGCGCCATTGCTGTAGGGGGTTAATTAAGATTTTAGCCATCCACGCTGACCTTTGGAAACTTCCAGGAGTGATCATCTCTCTACTTCCAGGCAGCCACCGCATTTCCCGCTTTGAAGTTTCCCAATTTAGCAGACTTTAGCAGAGAAGAGAGTTAGAAATGGGTCTATACTAAAAACGAGGCACTTTGGAATAAAGATAATCCCATTTTTACTTACACATTTAGTGTGGTTGCATTTCTCTGATTGACACAAAGTGGTTTGACCTAAATATGTGACTGTATCTCTGCAGCCTCCATGCATTGTATTTGGATCTAGAGAGGGGGAAATGGGGTCATTTTGAACCCAATCTTCAGAAAGAAGTTAAACCCAGCTTGGGAAATCCTGACCCAACGAGTATGAGGAGTTCACCCAAAAATGAAAATTTGCTTAAAATTTACTCACCCTCAGGCCATCCAAGATGTAGATGCATTTGCTTCTTCATCTGAACAGATTTGGAGAAATTTAGCATTACATCACCTGTTCACCAATGGATGCTTTGCAGTGAATGGGTGCCATCAGAATGAGAGTCCAAACAGCTGATAAAAACATCACAATAATCCACAAGCAATCCACACCAGCCCATCAATTATTGTCTTGTGCAGTGAAAAGCTGCGTGTTTGTAAGAAACACATCCTTCATTAAGGTGCTTTAACTTCAAACTGTCACTTCTGGCCAAAATATGAGTCCATAATCCATAACAACACTTCCTACAGTGAAAAAGTCCATCACCAAAATATTTGTTTAGGACCGTTTTAGACTGTTTTTGCTTATAAACGGTGCTTGATCTGAGCATATTTGTCTCCTGATTCAGACCAGATAGCTTTTTCACTGGTTTTCACTGGAGAAAGCAATATAATTAATAGAGGACTCATAATTTAGCCAAAAGTAACTAAGTTAAAACCATCTTAATGATGTATATGTTTCTTACAAACACGCACCTTTTCACTTCACAAGATGTTAATCAATGGAGTGTTGGTTACTTGTGGATTATTGTGATATTTTTATCAGTTTTTTGGACTCTCATTCTGACAGCACCCATTCACTGCAAGTGATGTCATGCTAAATTTGTCTAAATGTTCAGATGGAGAAACATCTACATCTTGGATGGCCTCAGGGTGAGTATAAATTTTCAGCAAACTTTCATTTATGGTTGAAATATTCCTTTAAGAGCATGGCAAGCTACTTTTTCGGTAGCTGTTTAGCCATGATTCTGGAAGAAAGGGGCTGTTTATGTGACAAACACAATCTCATGAAGCGTGGGCAAACCGAGGCCATGAACTGCAGGAGACAAGCTACCGGCTCCCCCTTTGCAGTGTTATGTCAGGGGGTGGAATCTGTTTGGAATGAACAGTTCTGTCTGTGTCTCTCATCCAGCTGTGTGCATTCCATATGACGCCCTGCATTCCACAATGGAGAATTGCTCAATCCTGTATTCACTCACCTTCCACCCCCCTGCTTACTCGGCATTGGGAAAACAGTTCAGGAGCTCAGGAATGCAAGTGGGAAGTCACTTTCTGAGATGAACAAACCAGAAGAATTGTGACTGCTTTACATTGGGCTGCTCACGGTGAAAAGAAAAATCCCCGCAAGGACATGCAGTTATAAAAAATAAAAATTTACCCTCATGTCTTGTCCAGTGAATGTCCATCACTGTAGAAAGTGTTAGCCTACAATTTTGTATTCATATGTTTGTTATTTGGTGATGGTAAATAATAGTTTAACTTAAAGTCAATTAATATAGATTTTACTTTTATTCGCTTCACATAGCTTTCATCCAAAACCACTTACAAAAGAACAAAAGCAGTTTGTTAAAGAGCCAATAATATTTGTCATATAATGCTGCATTTATTAGACAACTAGGATGCAAACTAGAGAAAAGGACAAATGCAGAGAAGAAAAGTTTATATATACGCAGTTTTTTTTTTTTTTTTTGGAATTAAGCTTTTTCAAAAAGTGAAAGTCAGAGTTAAAGAGCCAATAATATTTGTCATATAATGCTGCATTTATTAGACAACTAGGATGCAAACTAGAGAAAAGGACAAATGCAGAGAAGAAAAGTTTATATATACGCAGTTTTTTTTTTTTTTTTTGGAATTAAGCTTTTTCAAACAGTGAAAGTCAGAGTTATTATAGTTAACTAAAACTAAAACCAACCAAAAACATTTTTGTTACTTGAAATAAAATAAACACTAACTAAAATGTTTGTTTAATTTTAGTTTAACTTAAAATAGATATATCTAAACTAATAAAAATTGCAACAAAACAACAAAATTGCTTAAAACTTAATATTAAAATGAAAATGAAAAATATAAAAATAAAAACTAATTCAAAATTAATAAAAAATAGAAAAGTATCTCAATAATATTAAAGGGTGATGCTGCTAAAAAGAACATTATTTTGTGTATTTGGTGTAATGAAATGTGTTTATGCGGTTTAAGGTTCAAAAAACATTATTTTCCACATACTGTACATTATTGTTTCTCCTCTATGCCCCGCCTTTCTGAAACGCGTCGATTTTTACAAAGCTCATCGGTCTGAAAAGCGAGGTGTGCTTTGATTGGCCAGCTATCCAGTGCATTGTAAATATGCTTATAATATGATAAATAAACTTATCACTGCATCTAAACCAACAACATGCCTGTTAGATCCTGTACCCACTAAATTACTGAAAGAGTTGTTACCTGTAGCAGAAGAACCGCTTCTCAATATTATTAACTCGTCGTTGTCTTTAGGTCACGTCCCAAAACCATTCAAGCAATAACCCTGGTGAAGGTGAAAAGTGACCACACATTTCTAACAAGATTTTAAGTAAATTACCACCTTCTCCTGACAAAAACCTATTGTATGGCTTTAAAAGTCATATAGCATGCAATATAGAATGCAAGTTGCATGGAATACTTTTATGATGCTTTTTTTGTCCTTTTTAGAGCTCGTCAGCCTTTGGCTTCCATGCACTTTCATTCTGTAGATGAGAGAGGTGTCAACATTCCTCAATTTGTGTTCCACAAAAGAAAAAAAGTAAATCATATAGGTTTGAAATTACGTGAGAGTGAGTAGAATACAACAGTTATAATTTTGGGTGAACTATCCATATAACATTTCATCCGTGGGGTACATAAATATCTCACTCTACCCACCATTAACTGTTACACACAATACAACACTTTGTGAATGTACCAGTGGGAGGCACAATGTCATTCACCCAAAACACACAAATTCAAAAAATCCCCTTGATTCCTTGGTGTTCTCCTCCAGTACATGTAATCAGTTTTGAAATTCAACACCAACTTGTACAAATCATGACATTGTGCAACAACAATAACAAGACTTGATACAACTGGAACAGATTATACGCAGACATAACAGACAGCAGGCATTTTGTCATTCATCAGTCAAACTCTCAGATCATAAAACTTACATCACTTCATCAATATGTCATACCAAATGAAAGAGTACATGATGTATCTGTTATGAAATAATGTGGCAGATACATGAGTCAAATTTAAGTATGAATTCATTATCCTGAAATTGCAGAGTACAACAGCATCAGGTCTTTTGTTAAGGTCTTGGGTGATTATGGATGAATATATATGTTTAATATATTTTTGTTGTTTGTATTTTTATTTTTATATAACCTAATATTTCAGGATGGATATGATCAGGACATGTCCTTTAGCCTACATGTTTTTGGCTATATGAATATAATCTACCCAGATTTAATGTAATCTACAGCATGTCCACACATCTGATTTTTGTTCAGAAACACAGTAGAGAATTCTGCATCTCGCAGGGAACAGACCTGCTGTTAACATGTGGGGATTTAACCCAGTCACCATCTGGCCAACAACTCCATTTCAGACTTCTGCCTGCAGTATATACATGACCGGTCAAAGGCTTGATATACCTGCTCATTCTTACACATTTTAGAACAATAGTTTTTTTTGTGGATTTTGTCATTATATTTGTTATATTAGCTTTTTTACTTTTCATAAACCAAAAGGATTCAAATGTGCAAAATATAATTGTGAATACAAATCCGTAACCATAAAAAAACATTTGCTAGGTTAGCATACAAATTTAGGCCGAATGTGCAAAATACAGATGCTAGCGAATATAAATCGCATTCGCGTGCGAAGATGACCATATAGCAACTCGTTGCTTACGTTTGGGATTAGTAAACGTAAAAACGAGTAAAATTAGTAAACATGTAAAAACACAAGTATGAAAAGTTAAACTAAAGTTAGATTAGGCCACAAGTTACTCTGAATGGCTTAAATATAGACACGCGCAAATACAATTCGCGTGAGCAGGTATAGCAACCGATCGCTAGTCAAGCACTTTTGTTAGGATCAGTAGTATGCAAACACAAACACTAGATGAAAAAACAAACAAAAGCTAGATCAGGATACAAGTTAGTCCGAATATGCAAAATGTAGATGCTCACGAAAAAATATTGCATTTGCGCACGTAACCATAGCAACCGATCACTGCTCGATCACTTTTATTAGAATTGGACAGTGCTTGTAGGCTACAATCACAAGTACTAGATAAAAAGTTACAATTAAGATTAGGCTAAAAGTTACACCGAATTGGTGAAATGTTGATGCTCACGAATTCAATTCGCGTGAACAGCTAGCCATCGCAACCGATCGCTGCTTGAGCACTTTTGTTAGGATTAGTAGTATCAGAAAGCGCATGTCCAAACACTAGATGAAAAATGAAACAAAAATTAGATTAGGATACAGGTCAGTCCGAATGCGTGAAATATGGATGCTCGTGAATATAAATCACGTGAGCATGTAACCGATTGCCGCTTGAATGCTTTTGTTAGCATTATGGGACAGTGCTTGTATAAACACAAGTACTAGATTTAGTTTTTATTGTTGTGATAATTTTTGTATGATTATCTTAATTCCTTTTATGTAAAGCACTTTGAATTACCATTATGTATTAAATGTGCTATATAAATAAACTTGCCTTGCCTAGATGAAAAGTTAAACACAAGTTAGATTCATCTACATTTTAGTCAAAATGGGCAAAATATAGACACTCGCAATTACGAATTGCATTCGCGCAGCAGATAGCTAACTATAGCAACCGATTGCTGCTTAAGCGCTTTGTTAGAATCATTGCACATTGCATGTACAAAACACAAGAGCTGGTTGAACATTTTAACAAAAGCTAGATTAGGATAGGAAGTGCGTAAAAAATGGATGCTTGCGTCGCGAATATAAATCGCTTTTGCGTGAGCGTGTGACCATTGCAACCGATTTGGTTAGAACCAGTATGGGACAGTGCATGTGCAAAACACAAGTACTAGATGAAAGGTTAAATAAAAGTTTGTCTACAAGTTAGCCCGAATGGGCAAAATATAGTCGACACTCGCAAATACAAATCGCATACGTGTCTGCCCCGATAGCCTAGTGGGCAGTGCGCTGATCCTTATGAAAATTAACTATGATTTTACTACAAATAAAACCAAAAAACCATGGTAACTACAGTTAAACCATGCTAATCACAAATTAACCATGGTCTTGCTACACTTGTAACACTAACCATAGTTTAACCATGGTATTTGTAGTAAAACTGTGGTTATACAAATGAAGTATAACTGTTGTGTTGCTGGCGTCCCGAGTTCGAAACCCC
>NW_015552686.1:143917-144238 GCF_001515605.1 Sinocyclocheilus anshuiensis
TTAATAAAGGCAAAATGCCAAAAGGAAATTTTTTATTAGGATATAGATACTCATCCTAATAAAAGCGTTCCAGCAGAATTATAGTGCATGTACAAAGTACTAGAAGTACACATCTCTAATATTTAAGAAAAATTTGTTTGAAACATTTTGTTTAAACGCCTTTAAGATAAATGCGCAAAATCAACCCTCATTTGAAAACGACTACAGAAATGTATATATACACACATATTCAATGCTTAATCATCATGGCATTGTAGTTAATCAGAGTTTGATGTCATTTTTGCTCAAACCAACCGACATTTAATCTTAACACACTCTCCC